>NW_026712579.1:0-3138 GCF_030625045.1 Achroia grisella | reverse complement strand
CTCTACTACCAAACCCTATCTCCACCTCCACGTGGTGACCGCTGGGAGCTCTTTCTTAACGAAAAGCTGCAGACGGAGAAGGATGAAGGCGAGTCTCCCGCGCCTAAAAACGGGACAAATTGTACCAACTGGTCCTCCAGGTTGGGGGTTGGGTAGGGCTGACAACCCTACACGGAAAACAACTTGTTACGAAGCCACAACAGGAGCCTCGGACTGGACGGATATTAAAACGACGAACCCGGCAACGACAAAGGAATAACGATTTGCGCATTTTCTCATGGAACGTGCGCTCCCTGTACAGAGATGAAGCTGATGAGCAGCTAGCCGATACCCTGTCCCAATATAGGGCTGATGTAACAGCGTTGCAAGAGATGCGATGGACAGGGACCGGTTTCCTGGAGAAGAGCCACTACACCATATATTATAGCGGCCATCCAGTAAACCATGTGCTCGGAGTAGGTTTCTTAGTCAGCCAAAAAATGAAACCTGCTGTTATCGGCTTTGAAAACATAAGCGAACGGCTATGCACTCTGCGCTTGCGAGGCAAGTTTAGAAATATAAGCCTCATAAACGTTCACGCCCCTACAGAGGAGACTGCAGAGTCGGAGAAGGATACCTTCTACGAGGCAGTAGAACGAACCCTCGAAGCCTGTCCCAGATATGATATCAAAATCATACTTGGGGATTTTAACAGCCAAGTAGGGAAGGAGCCCGTATTCAGGCGATACGTTGGCTCCCATAGCTTACACGAAAAAACAAATGATAACGGACTGCGGATTATTCAATTAGCAGGGTCACACGAAATGGTTGTTGGAAGTACCTGGTTTGCGCGGAAAGCGGTCCACAAACATACGTGGGCCTCTCCAGACGGGACCACTTTCAACCAAATTGACCACGTGTTGATCGAACGCCGCCACCTCTCAGCCTTGATGAATGTCAGAACATATAGGGGGGCCAATATAGACTCGGATCACTATCTCGTTGGCATGGTGCTCCGAGCTCGAATAACAACACCACCTAGAATCCCCTCTGACAATCAGGTGAGAGTGAACACTGAAGCCATCCACAACACAACCCTCCGCGACACCTATAAGAGGGAAATGGATGCCGCAATAACCGCAGTCAACAGAGGACCTGGAGATGAAGCATCAACAAATGATCTTCACAATCACCTGAAGAACGTTATCATGGATACGGCCACAAACATACTTGGCCCCAGCCGCAAAAGGAGTCGGAACGGCTGGTTTGACGATGAATGTAAGCTAGCAACGGAACGGAAGAATGCCGCATACCGAGTAATGTTGCATTCTCAAAGAACGCGGGCACGCGCAGAGACTTATCACGAACTCCGTCGAGCGGAGAAGCGACTTCACAGACGGAAAAAGGAAGCCTGGGAGAACCAACAAGTCTGTGAACTAGAAAAGTACAGGGAGCAACCGCACCAGGCGCGGAAGTTTTACCAACAAGTCAGCAGGATGAAGCCTTATACACCTCGATGCTCATCCTGCCGAGACAAAGAGGGAAATCTGATTTCCGACAGAATGGGCATATTGGAGCGATGGGTTGAGTACTTTGATGAGCTACTGAACAACCAGAACATCGGCGAGTTGGAGGTCCCGCCAACTGAAGACGACGGACAAATACTGCCACCACCAAGTTTAGGAGAAACAGTCCGTGCAATTCATCGGCTAAAAAATCATAAGTCGCCAGGAGCCGATGGAATTACAGCCGAATTGGTTAAATATGGAGGCGACCAGTTACACCAAGTGGTTCATCAACTTGTGCTCAAGGTATGGGACAGCGAATCAATGCCTGACGATTGGCAACGAGGCATTATCTGTCTCATACATAAAAAGGGAGATATCACACAGTGCAGCAATTATAGAGGTATCACGTTGCTGAGTACCATCTATAAGATATTCTCCACTATCTTGCTAGGCCGGATAGCCCCATACGCCCAGAACATCATTGGCCCATACCAAAGAGGCTTCACTCCAGGCAAATCAGCAACAGATCAGATTTTCTCTCTGCGGCAAGCGATGGAAAAACTGTTGGAATATGGACAACAGTTGCACCATCTGTTCATCGACTTTAAAGCCGCCTATGATAGCATAGCCAGGGTAAAACTGTACACGGCCATGAGAGAATTCGGTATCCCGACGAAATTAATAAGACTGACTAGGCTGACCCTGACCAATGTGCGAGGCCAGATAAAAGCAGCAGGATCACTCTCAAGACCATTCGACATCAACAACGGTCTACGACAAGGGGATGCCCTATCATGCGTCCTCTTTAACCTGGCCCTCGAGAAAGTGATCCGTGATGCTGAGGTAAATGCAAGAGGTACGATCCTCTTTAAGTCCACCCAACTACTGGCCTATGCTGACGATATCGACATCATGGGAAGAACCACCCGAGACGTACAAACTGCCTTCATCCAGATCGAGCAGGCGGCGCGAGATCTTGGGCTGCACATCAATGAAGGCAAGACAAAATATATGGTGGCAACGTCAGCACCGAAGACGAATCAACCAACAACATCAAACCGCACTGGTCAAACGGGAAGAATAAGGATAGGAGAATACAACTTTGAGACCGTTGACAATTTCTCCTATCTAGGGTCGAAAATCACAACCGATAACAGCTACGATGATGAAATCCGCGCACGGTTGTTGTCAGCCAACAGAGCCTATTTCAGCTTACAAAAACTGTTCCGCTCGAAACGTCTCACCATAGGGTCAAAGCTCTTACTGTACAAGACTATGATCTTGCCAGTCCTCATGTATTCCTCGGAAACTTGGGTTCTTAGCAAGAAAAATTGCGAACTCTTGGCCGCGTTCGAGAGAAGAATCCTCCGAAGAATTTTTGGCCCCCTACATGAGGATGGACGATTCCGTAGCCTACATAACGACGAAATCTATGAGCGATACCATGACCGTCCGGTTGTGGATAAAATCCGGCTCAATAGGTTACGGTGGGCGGGTCACTTAATCCGTATGGATGAGGATGATCCCACCCGGAAAGTCTATAAGGGCAATATCTATGGTAGAAAAAGAAGACGAGGCAGACCCTGCCTAAGATGGAGCGATGGCGTAGGTCAGGACGCCAGACAGCTTTTAGGGATATCGAATTGGTGGA
>NW_026712577.1:0-6105 GCF_030625045.1 Achroia grisella | reverse complement strand
CGACTACCAAACTAAGTAAGACAAGTGGCGCCTTCTGAACGCAGGTTTAAGAAACTATTTGTCAATATATATACATATAGCTACATAAAGCAGTGGTTACTGGGTCTAGGTAGATTTTTGTTGATGTTTTTCAATAAATAAAACACTGATAACCTTTAATATAATTTATTTTTTTCTTTTAAAACATTTCATGTATAATTTTTTCGCTTTTAGCTTATAGGAATCCGTATCATCATCACACTCTCTCCTATTTATTAATATTTTATTAATATCTTTACAGTAATTGTAAATAAAGAATCTGCAGGATATATTGATTAAAAAGTCTATTAATTTTTCTTTATGAATTTCACATTTTATGAAATCGAATTTCAAATGTATAAATATTAATGTTTTGATGAAATCTTTTAAATATTTTTTTTCCAAACATTTTTTAATTATTGTGTAATTTATATCCTGCAGATTCGAAACACAATTTAAGAGAGAGTCGCTGGGACTGCAAAGCCATTTTTTATTAGCATACTCTCTATATTTTAAATAATCGTGTTCCTGATCGGACATTAAATTTTTTTTACATTCACTACAACCCTTGAAGACTTTCTTCTTAGCGGTTTTAATAAAATAACCGCTAACATATTGTAGCCCCCCAATTATACGGGGGTCGCTTTTGTCTTCAAGGGCTGTAAATTCAATGTCCGGAATCTCAGAGAGCTCACAATTTATTTGTTCTTTGCAGGCCCCGCTTGTGATGAGAACTTCATGCAAAGCGTGGCAATTATCTGCCTCACAATTTGTCCCTGGGGCATGGACACTAGATAGGCTGTTTATTAAAAGGCTGCTAAATGCTGCTTCAAATCCATCTGGAGTAGGGTTTACGTTGCGGCATCCTTGACTCCTTATCGATCCAAAAAAATTTTCTATTGGATCCTGATTCAGATGCCGCAACCAAACCGATGTCACTCCGTACTTCGCAGCAATTTTTTTTAAAAGCAGTTCTATTCCTTCTAGTGTCCATACCCAGTTACTTAAGGTGGGAACATACTCCACATTCGAGGTTTTTACATTCACAAATTTCATATTTTTTAAAAATATTTTTGCCTCCATCCATGTTTTGTGATGTATTGAGTTCGGCGTCGCAGGTCCCAGCAGTGGTTTACTGTGCTTCCTTTTCCCGAAGCTTCCGTTAATGGAGTCAAAAAGTTTGTCAAAAAACAAGATGACGTCCGCTGTATTTTGCGCATCTTGAGAGATTATTCCTTTTTCTGCAAAAAAATAAGAAAAAAAAATATTAATAAATATTCCTCACACGTTCTTACAACGCAATCTAGTCCCAAACAAAGCATTGCTTGCTTGTAATTTGGGTACAGCAGACAACCAATAAATGAACTTATATAAATATAAATATTTTATAAATAACATAACATAGTGTACATATGTAGAAACACCCACACACATAAATGTTTGACTTATGCGGGAATCGAACCCGCGACCTCCTGTGGCAGGCAGATACACTGGCTACTATGGCATCTAGTCATCAATAAGAAACTTGTTATTATTAAATCTGAACTGGGAGCAGTTTTTAATTTGTGAAAACTTTTACTATACAATCTTCCGCCCGCGGTTCTACCGCATCCCGTGAAAGCTACTTCGCGCACCCAGATTAAAAGTCACTTTTAGTCTTCCTCAATAAATGAGCTATCTAACGGTGAAAGATTATTTCAAATTAGACCTGATCGACCTTGGTGATTGGATTGGTTCTTCAGATTAGCATGGTTAAGAAAACATACAAACAAAAAAATCTTCAGCTTTATAATATATAAGTATCGATAAAATAATGCAATGTGAAAACATTATGTAATAAAGTTTATTTACCTGCTAGGTAGCCCATATTTGATGCTACAGTTTGGCTGAATAGTTGCGTAGCAAATTTAACTTTCATCCGTGGAATTTTACTGGGAATGCAGTGGGAGTCTGTTAATTTTGGCACCAGTCTTATGCCTTTGTAGCCTGGGTTTTCTTGGTGCAGTGCAGTTATGTGTTCCCACTTTGCCATTAGCATTTTGTTGTCTTTTTTATATAGTAGATTTTTCGTTATTAAATTATTTCTTATACATTTCATTAAGTGAGGTGGGTCATACAAGGGAATGATTTCCTGTTTATTTATTAAAATAATATTTCCCTCAGGTTCTTCTGATTTTCTTAACAGAATACCTCTTGTTTCTTGTAACAAGAATTTAATGCAGTTAACATTATTTGTTCCTTGGTCGCACACTGTTGCTACCACATTAAGACCAGCATTTTGTAGTTCTGTGATGACAGCCTTTAATTGTTTTGCCAGTTCTGGTCCCTTTGTGGCAGACTGAGAAAATGTGTATGCAACGGGTTGCTTATAATTTTTTATAAGTCCTCTTATCATAAATACCTGCGCATGATCTGCATACTCAGGCAGTGTCTCTTGCCCATTGGTTACAAACCCACTCACTCTGTCCTTCCTTTCATTGTATGCCACATTCGGTTTTAGTGACATTTCGTCAAAAAGAACCACACATAATTTGTGCTCTGGTTTCATTTTAAGTGTGGCTTTTTTTATTTGTGCCATCAAATTTTTATTGATACCAGCATTTATATCTGCCATATTAATTAATTTTATTAAAATTTGGCGTGATGGCAGGATAAAGATTTTCCTCAGGAATCTGTATCCTTTTGGGCTTTGCTTGAGGATAGTCAAAGCTACAATTTTTTCCTCTAATGTGAAACGCCGGCCTTTTTTTTCCTTTTTGTGCTCCCTGAACTGCAGCAAAGTTAAAATTTTTGATGTGCTAGACATTTTGTCTAGAGTTTCTAAAAATTGAGGGTTTGTAGTAATATTTTGCAGGGCCTTGATCTTGATTGCCTGCTTTTTAACCTTGCTACGGCATTTGCTGAGTTTCACACCAACTTGCAGCATTTTCTGATACAGAGCACGCTCAGTTTTCGTAACAGCAACCTGTTTTACCGCCTTCTTACTAACACATTTAACTTTGCGATGCACTGAAAAAATAATAAGAATCATATGAATAAAAATTGCAGAATTTAAGAGTACATATGAGTGAGATAGCATCAAAGCTAGTTGTGTGTGAAAGTATCCCATGATTGAAATATGTATTAAATCTATAAATCAGTACCTAGTTAATAAACCATGATAGTGAGTGTAACAAGCAAACTCAGCTTTGAAGTTATTAAGTTTGATTACAATTGTGTTGCTTACCAAGATCTTTCACCACCTCAACATTTTCTTCTTCACTATGAGGCTGTCTATCACTGTGTACAGACTGAGATTCTGAAGTGACAGGATCTGAAAGGTCATTAACATATTTGGTAAGAAATGTGTGCCTATTATATACAAACCAATTAAGCTGATGATCATTACCATCATCATGAATGTAGCAGTTCATATTGAGTAACCATTATTTGAATCATATTGAATTAATTAAAGCCAGCCCACTACTAGACAAAGTTACTTTTTCTTTTATATAGTTTATAATATCAACTAGCGACCCGCCCCGGCTTCGCACGGGATAACAGTATTTCCCCAGTATTTAATGTATGTTATTATACATAAAAACCTTCCTCATGAGTTACTCTATCTATTAAAAAAAACCGCATCAAAATCCGTTGCGTAGTTTTAAAGATTTAAGCGTTCATAGGGACATACAACATGACACATGACAGAAAAAGCGACTTTGTTTTATACTATGTAGTGATAAGGATGTTAACATTTTAGGACTTATGCATATGACATATAAATGTAATTTAACAAACTGTATTTCATCAATCACTCTTGTCTTAAGGGATAGGTTTATAGAGAGGCTAGTTTACTTTAATTGTTTGCAAAATTATAACTCAGGAACAACAAAAATAATTCAATTTAAGATGATTTTAAGGTAAATTAGCACATTTATCGAGAGAGGCTACATTTTATCCGGGCGCATGAAGGAGTTCCAGGACAGAATATGTGTAAAATAATTGCTGATTAAATGCTTGTATGTAGGATCACTCACCAAGATTCTCTTTCATTTGTACATCTTCAATTGAACCTTGTGAGTGTATATGTAGATGCGCAGGTTCTGTAAATAATAATATTCAGTGATTAGTATATGTTATTATTACATCATTTATTGCTAGTGTCTATCTATCAATTACACTATATGCTGTCCGCATGGGTGCCGCATATTATGCACAAATATGTTGACATTATTGAAAAGAAACAAGTATTAAACAAAACAAAGTAATACAAAAGTAAATTATTTCAGACATGGTAATGGTTTTTTGTATGCCTAAGTGAGAGTAGTAGAAATCATAATTGACATGTACCTTGAAAACTAGACGTTATGGATACCACATATTATGTTTGGAACATTTGATCTATGATTCATTACCTATTCATTCAGTCAAGAGGGTACCAAAATTGTGTAATGCAGTGCTATTTAAGTATTACAACAAATTAAAAATAGCAAAGGATTTTTGGTAAATGTGACATTCAAGTTACTCAATTTCAGCCTAATTTGTAGGAATAAATGATCTTTGAAATAACTTCACTCAAAAATGGCTGGACCGATTTGGTTGAAATTTGGTATGTAGATAGGTGATACCCTGGATTAAGACATAGGCCACTTTTTATCAATACACCATGCGGACGAAGCCGCAAGTGGAAGCTAGTACATACGTAATGTAAATGTATGTATGTATGTATAAAAATGAATTGCTTGTTTATATGTATATGATAAAATATACCTTTTGATGTAGACGGTCCTGAAATCTGAAGAGGTCTTAGTGCTCTTTTTTCAATGCTGAATTTCGAGCAAGATAATCCTGTAAACAACGATAAAATAATATGAATTATAAATATAGTAAATTTTGAAATGTAATATAGAAACTCTTGTATGACATACTGCGTACATACAGAAATTGTGGCTCCAAAGAAATCTCTATTCAGATGTTTTAGACTTACTGCAGCTTTTCATTTTGTGATTTGGAAAGTTTACTTTAAACTCAAATAACATGACTGTTTATTTCTTTCTAACATCAACTCTAGAAATTTGAGACTTAGGTACTCTTTAAGGTAAACAGGTACCTTAATTTGGGTATTTTACTAAAACTAACCTGGCATGTTTTTTGTAGGTACAGCTCCTTTGGCAAGTCGGTTATTCCGGCACCAATATTTTGGTTCGAAATGATCATTACAGACGCGGCGGTATTTGAAAATATGGTTATTTTCAAGTTGCAAAATGTCACCACCAATATGAAAGACCCATGTATTAAATAGCTGCCTATCCTTATCTGGATTAGGGAATTTATGTAAATACCCCGTAGTGTCTGAAAAAAAGGGTAACAAGTTAGAATTCAGTGGAGTCGTGACAAAATGACGACTATTTGTTTTAAGGATGTTGATAAATGCTTACCTAAGCCATTTGTACATCCGGGAACACAACACTTTCTATTAGACATGATAAATATTAATTATCACAAAACGGGTCAACGAGTCCTATCTCAAGCACAAAATTCACAAGATTTCGATCACCTCAAGCACAAAATCGACACGGCCGAAGGAGCAGAGGCTCAACTTAACGGACTTAGGTGGATAAAGCACTAATAGGGATAAAAATCTGGAAAAACAAACAAGACACCGAAAAGCACTTCAGCGCAAACCGGCAGCCAAATTTGTTTGATTGACAATTTTTGCATAATGTTGCATGTAGAAAATGGATTTAATGTTGCCAGTAGAAAATAAATTCTTGAATTTTATTTTATTTCTGGCTAATTGATAATAAACATTAAATTTTAGTAATTGCTTCAATATGCAACTCAAAATTTTTATTATTTATTTTTTTATTTTAGCTGAAAAAAAAGATAGGGTAAGAGTAGAACCAATAAAAGATGTGATAGCGCCCTCTTACACACCTAAGCATAACTACTACGCAATCGCGCATCATCGTCATTACAAATAACGCCATCTATATTTCAGTTTCTTTAATATCTTACATTATAATACTACCAAATTAAAATGACACTTCCATGTAAGGACCTCAATGTATTTACTGTCTCACTTCATTTTGCAGACCTATAATG
>NW_026712576.1:0-88756 GCF_030625045.1 Achroia grisella | reverse complement strand
ATTTAACATTATCTTTTCAAACACCTTACTTAGAACTGGCAAAATAGATATAGGTCTATAGTTCCCTGGCTCAAATTTATCACCTGATTTAAATAGTGGGATTAATTTGCTAAATTTCATTAATTGTGGAAAAGTGCCATTATCAATACATTTATTAAAAATAGTAGCTAGATAGGGAGCAACAATATCTATGAAAGAACTAACTACTTTTACAGACATGCCCCAAAGGTCTTCTGTATTTTTTAGATTTAGATGTTTGAATATTTTTATGATATGAACAGGGCTAACATGCTGAAAATTTAAATCTTAAAGCACAACAACCGATATTAGATTCTAGTAATATTTTTGCTCGAGATGGAGATGAGTCCAGAGAAGATGTAATGTTAATCGGAATGTTAGCAAAAAAATCTTCAAAAACATTAACTACATCTTTTGTTGCTGTTATTAATTTATTATCATAATTTAATGCAAATTGATTATAGGCTAATAATTTAGATCTTCAGTTTCTTTATTTATAATGCCCCAGATGGTTTTAATTTTGTCAGAAGACTGGTTAATTTGTTTATTAATATTATTAGATTTAGCCGTAATACAAACTTTTTAAAAATTTTTTGAATAATTTTTCACATAAGTGGTGAATTTGTCATCAAATCGATATTTTTTTTGATCGTATAAATCAAACAAAATAGTTCTACTTTTAAGTATACCTACTGTTGCCCATTCCGTGAATTTAGATTTAACATAAACTTCTTTTTTCTTGAAAAATTGTTCATATTCTCCTGATAGAATAGTAATTAGCTTGGTGTAAAGATAATCAGGATTATTACTAGGTTGTAACAGCAAATCCAATTTATTTTTAATCGTGATTTTTGTATTTATTAATTAACGTCTCCGATACTATTTAGCAGATTTCGAAAAAAATCATAGTACTCGTATTTATAAAGAATGATTTATAGGCTATATAAGATACTGCTGTAATTAGTCGCTACAAGAAGAGCGGTAATGAAAAATGTTGCAGAAACGTGGAAAAGGTCTTTGTAACTTTTTGATTTAAATTAAATAATAACAATAAGTAAATCACAGAGGAGTTATACTAAAATTATCTTCTCTATATCATATCACTCTATCTCTATATGCCCAAGAAGCTGTATGCTACTTTCATGGATGAAATACGACAGTGACAGTACAGGTTATGGAGGCGTTGTACTTTAGTCCTCAAGAACTACTACAAGCATATCAAAAAATACTTATAGGCAGAATGAAAGCCTCCGACAAAGTGAACCGATGATCTGGTCAAGATCGCTGGAACGTGTTGGATGCGATCGTGTGGATATTTTGGGGGAGGCCTTTGTTATTTAAGTAGTAGATGGCTTCCGGGCTAAAATGATGATGACTCATGGGCATATTATGATACGCGTTAAATACCTATGTCTGTTGTGTACCTATGTATTAAATACATAAAATTGAAATCATATGAATGAATGATTTAAAATTCGAATGTATGTTAAAAAGTATTTTATTTGTCAGATTAGAATACTTAAATTACAGATTAAAATTTAAGCGTTTTCATGATGAAGTACTAACCGCTGCGAATCAACTGCAGCCTAAATCGGATATCTGAAATATAATCCAAAATGGCAACCATTAATTAAAATTAACAGGCTTACTATTCCATTACTGGATTATTATATATTTATTCGTCTTTATTTTAACCACAAACTATTAACTAGGTACTGATACTAGGATGTAATATTTTTTAAAATTATTATTATAAAAGGCCTCTTAATAAAAAGAAACAAGAAAGGGAACGTGTTCATATTGAATTAAACTAATTGGGTATGTGATAAGTCGATATAAAGAGAGTTAAGAAATGAAAGAAAAACTTTATTGTTTTTTCGGAAACTTATTAAATAAAGATTCTTCTTGAAAATTATTTATATAAAAAAAAACAAATTTTCGAAACAATACTATTGCTAGCGATAATATAGGAAGTCTCTAATATGTAAATACAATTGAAAAGACGTTTACACTCTTGAGTAGATATCGCTCTGGGCATTTAATAATACATGAAAATCAGTGGTATGCTGCTCGATAAAATAATACACTGAGGTGCTGCCTTTTAGGTGAAGCACGCATACTACGTTGCTCAGTTATTTTTTGTACTTATTTTGTTAATTTTCTATTTACTTTTTTCTATATAACTGTGCCTTTTGTGAGTGCTCTTTAACGCAAATAAAAGTTTTATCTGTCCATATATAAATTTTACCAATGATTTCTCCATAGCACTCGAAGAGCTTTGATATATAATATTTCTGTTGGTAACCTTATCGCCTGCTTGGTTAGATAGACATCTACTATCATCAAGTCTGTTCCACTACAATGCATTACGCCATTTCGAATATTCAGCACAAGTTCGATGAAAATGATACTTCAGTACACTCTGTGATAAAAGATACATTAAAATAGCCTCAAACAGCCAGACAGACGCATTTTCGTATATTAACATTCTAGAATAAAAATACACCTATAAATATAAAATATGCAGATTTCAAATAAGTACACAAGATACAAGAAAGTGTTTCACATTAATGAAGGTTGGTAAATGTCCGATAAGACTGTATTTTTCGTAACGTATCAATTTCAATTAACATAAATAGGAAATCTTTATTCAGTTATTCGAAGCGAGGTGTTACTAGTAGCTACCGACCAACGTTCGGTGAATTTCTAACGATTTTGGTATCGGATTAAGATGGGATAATGCAATAAATTACAATGAAGCTGTATTCATGTTGTTCGTATAATTTGATATTAATCCAGCATTAAATTATCTTGTACTGGCTGTAACTCGTGATTTAAACGCAAATAATTTCTAGTTATTTTTAGGCTTACACTGAATCCTTTTAAATGATATACATTGACTGCAATATGCTGCGACGCCTTTGTGGTTCATTATCCCAATTTAGATACACAGATTGCAAGTTTGTATCTGGTCCAAGGCAAAGACAAAATAATTTAATCATGTAGGATCTTTCGGTCAGATATGCACATCACAATTTTTATCACTATCAGCTAGCATCAGTTGAGAAGAATTGGCAAGAAAATAAACTTGGATATCAATACTAAGAATAGTGGATATAAAAAACTTTTTGTCAATTTATTTATGACTGATTCTTGAGTGAAGGTGAAAGTGTACACCGATATCAAGATATGAATGTGAGAAATGGCAATAGATCTGCCCCCTGCCAAAGGCGGATATAAATATACCGAGCAAAATATGGGCATGTCAATTATTGGGTTCACCACGACGTCCGCAGCAAAGTACCTACTTTAATTAAGAAGAAACTCAACAAAGATTTTAATACTGAGAAAAAAACTTTTTCTCAATCTATTTATGACTGATTCTTCGTGATAGATACACATACAACAAGAAATTAATCCAAAAGACGGTAGTAGACCTGCTTGCTGCCAACGTGGGATATAAATACACCGAGCAATATATGGGCACGGAAATTATTGGGTTCACCACGACGATGTAATGTTGACATTGACAATGCATCTGATTACCCTATCTAGGATATTAGTGGGATAATAGCAAGACATGTCATGACATGTCCAGTGTTAACAGGGTATAACTAATAGTTAAATAGAAATATAGAACATTCTTTATTTGTAACAGACAGTAAAGAAATCACTATATCTATTAAAAAAAGACAGCCTAATTGTTGAAAGTAATGTGGTATACATTTAGAGTTAGATTTCATATTACATACAAATTAACTTATTTAATAAATTATAAATTTATTATCCTAGTAAATCAATTAATCAATTGCTGATAACTCAACAAAAGTACCTAAAGTAGTTCGAAGGTTAATGTATAGACGGACAGAGAGCTGGTGAGGGACGGGGATTGATTGATGTATAATAAATTACGGTATAAGTATATAATTTAATTATTCAATACGTACTTACATTAGACTAATAATGAAAATGGACGGCAAAACTAGTATAACTTTAATGTTTTTTATTCTTACTGTACATTAATTAAGTATATTAGTATCTTATTTAAATATTATAAACGCGAAAGTTTGTGAGGTTGAAGGTTTTTTACTCTTTCACACAAAAACTACTAAACTGATTTTGATGAAACTTTACAGTAATATAACTTATACATCAGATGAACATATAGGCTATAAATTTCATGCGGGTGAAACCACGGGCACGGGTAGTATAATGTAATAGCCAACTCAAGTCAGGAAAAATATTGTAATTATAATTTTATACATTTTTAATTGATATTATAACTTGATAATTTATACTAACATATTTTAATTTATGTTGTAGTTTTATTTTATTTGTGTATGGGTAAAACGAAAAGACTAGGTATACGGAGATATATATATTCGGAAAGTATTGACAACAGTATCAAGTATATAAAAATCTTACTATAAAGTAACTATAAATTTAAATACAAATATAGAATTAATAAAGTACATTATTGATTAGTCAGATACCAACAATTTATAGACCTATTGAAATAGTATAAATTTGATAATGCTATGAATGCTAAGTGCTAAGGACTTCAATATCCGTCTACAGCAGTTTGTATCGAACTCGGATTCAAAATTAAATTTACTAGTCGATACAAATGACATTAAGTGTAGCTCTTTGTGCTTTCGAGGGGCTTAGAACTGTACAGAATTAAAGATATCAAAATATTGTAAACACCGTGTAAAAAAATAGGACAAAGAAGCGAATTTTATAGAATTAAGTAAAAACAATTCCATACGAGCAGAACTTTTATGTTACATTTATATGTGTATTGAGTAGTTTATAGTACAACAAAAAACGATCTAAGTATTTATATCAGTTGTCTAGTACCCATAACACAGTCTATGCTTACCGTGGAACTAGATGGCGTTGTGTTAATTGTCCAGGTTTATTTATTATTATTATTTTTATAAAAATATGGAGTAGGTATTAAAACAATTGGTACATTAAATAAAAAAAAAAATATTATTTAAATACAACAATAATAATAATCTAGGACAATTCACAAAATGTTTATTTATGAGCATTAACTTGAATTGAATTGTCTATATATTCCAAATGTTATTTCATAAATGTTTGTTGTTGTCTTAAATATCATAACTATATGTTATATTATTCATGTGAACCAGATACATCCGCACGTCTGTAATGGCTTTCTTTTCAATTGGTTTGTTTGAAAACTGCTTGAAAACCAGTGCTGTATAGGTACCTCTTGAGTTGTCAACATGTCAGCAACAGTTGAGACAGCTCTAATTGCCAAATTTGTATGGATTTTTCTTATTTTGTGTATTCTTGGTAATTATTTTAATATTGGCAAAAAAGGTTTTATCTATCTATCTATCAAAATATCATAAATCTATACTATGTGTGCTAAAACCGTCTAATTCTAGGTTCGTTTGTATTTGGTAAAGCGATACTTGCGGCAGAACCGCATTTCTCCGCATTCTGTCATATACTTATGTTTGCCATAGGCTATTGTAATGTATTAAATTGCACGTGGTCATACAAGGCTCTACGCTGACACCATGTCGGTGCGATCATTGGGTCTTTGAGTTGCGATACAAGTCACTATTCGTGTTCGATAGTTTTGTTACAGAGGTTCATAAAAAATCTTTTTTCGTAAATACATACGTAAATATGTTAAGCAATACCTATCAGTCTATTAGAAATAGTACAAGCTGTCCTTATTATGAGGGCACTTTAAGATATATCTAGAGTGATTGAATTTATTACATTAAAAAGTCCTCCTATAAAAGCAAGGTAAAAACATTCCTGAAGTATTTTAAAAATAATTTTACCTTTATCGACAGTAAATATTCTATTAATTTTTCGGATAAGACATTATAAAAGATTTCGACGCAAATTCCTGCACAGCTATTTGGGTTGTTGTCTTTCAAAATATGTGTAGCTGTTATCCGTGTCTTTGTTTATCTAAAATTTTAACTAAATTTTCACCCGCGTTCAGCTATTTTTTATTTACAAAATAGCCTATATCTTTCCTCTTATTTTATATCTGTTCATGTTAAATTTCATTAAGATCCGTCCAACAGTTTAGTCGTGAAAAGATAACAAGCAGACAGACTTTCGAATATTTAATATTAGTATGGATTATTTCTTTAAAACAGTACACGATTAGGTATTTAAAAAACATTTTATATTAATTATTGCGTTATTATAATTTACATTTATTATATTAAAATTAAACAAACAAGACTAGACAACAAATAAACAACATTTTAATTTCGCGTGGGTTGGGCAATATGAATAATATTTACTTATCACTTAAGTACTTGAGCTTATATAAGTTATTGAGTTTAATAAGTCTATAAGTAAAATATTGAGAAATTAATCTTTTTCTCAATAGAGAACACAAATATATAAGATCTTTAAAATATCCATAATTTCTCAAATATTTTTTATTGTTCCTTCAGAATTAGAGTGACCATGATAATTTAAAGAAGTGATAATAGACAAAACTTAAATACTGAGCAATAATAAGTACTCTTTAGTATCATAAGTATTAAGGAGGCCACTTTATATAAAGTCAGTGTGGGTACCCATGATGCAATTATTTTGCGCCATCTATCCTCTAACCCATTTCAACGGGGATGAAAATTACGACGGTCTGAGCTGTCCTGAGGGCGCTGTAGAGATTCGAAGGGCAGCTCTGACCGTAAAGTCGCATCTGTCAGGCAAGGGTTTGCCTTCAGCCCCTTCATAAGTGCTTCCGCTAGTTTGTAGTGCCTTATGCACTCTCATCTATTTCCCCTGTCCAATAAAGGCCAGCTGCGGCGAACAGAATAGGTGAGATGTAGTACGGATGGATAACAACTTTGTCCTCTGGAAAGGTAATATTCCTGTATGGTTTATTCTATAAATCCAATGGTGCAGCTCGTAAGCGAGGGTATCAACTTTCCATTAAGAGGGTTGAAAACGTGTTTTCTATTTCACTCTTTCTCTTCTTTTTAAACCAAAATATACTATTTAAATGGCTAAGCTTACGTTACTGGAATCCTATAACTAATCGGGACTGAACACAGTAAAGAGTTGAGTGAAACTGTATTTCACAGCGGCTCATAATCTACAATTATACAAGGCAAAGATCCGGCCGCATATGAAATACTGTTCTCATCTCTGGCTTGGAGCACCACAATACCAGTTACTTGCATTTGACCGCATTTAGAATTGAACACCCAGAATCATTTGTAATCAACATCTGACAGACAACGTTTGTGACAGACTCGACCTATGCGCTTTGCGGCGAGACAGTGTGCATCTTTGCGTAATTTCTACCGCATATATCACGTTGAGCGGTCTGAGGAATGGTACGGATTAATACCAGCTGCTGAATTTCACCATCACACTACCCGCCTGAAAACAAAATTTTCATAGCGAAAGATTTCTATTTATACGGAACTATTAGAGACAGGAGTGAACTTTATTAAAATGAACTTAATATGATCACTTTTGAATAGTCATATATTTTTTTTGTAAAGCTTTGGGAAAGCAGACTGATCACAATTTAAGATCTTCTGGGAATATACACTGCCATATAGTAAGATTTATTTATTATTTATTTACTCTAGATATTATTAGTAACAAATAACAAGGAAAAGCATTTTAATGGGACGAAGTTTCTTACATATTTGTGGCTTAGTCGCAAAAGAAACTATTCTTTACATTCTCTTTTGGGGGCTTAACGGAGCTATTTCTTTGAAGTAGATAATGATGTTTTGTATTTACGGAATATATTGATAGTTTTCATCCCCCCAAATACATGGTACCCTAGTGGTGTACTACACCGTTATATACCTAATAGTCGTGAGTTCAAATATAGCGATATAAATGATATGGCGCTAGGTTTGCTGTTTACAATTCAAATATAGATAGTAGTTTTTTATGCGTGATAAAATGGTATTAATACATTTGCCTGCATTAATAGTATATGCTAACAGGCCACCAGTGGAGGACGATAAGCGATGAACATAAGACAGGTAAGTTAGTTCATCGTTATAATTCATCAGGAATTACAACGACGCGACGGTTTCCAGGGGACGGAACTGTGTGGTCAACTTGACATTGCTAGCAATAGGACCATTGGTCCACATTACTAACAATCCCCCTGGCCTCCACAGGCAGTAGTAGTAGTTTTTGAACATTTATTATTGTCATGAACACCCGTCTACGCTGATGGCATGAAGCTTGCCCAATAAAAAAGCAGCCGTGATAAATTCACCCATAATTTACCTCGATGGTTTCCAGCGGAAATCGCGTGGTCAACTTTGGTACATTGCTAGTCATGGGGTCATTAGTCTATATTACTCACAGTCCCTTTCTCCTCACAGTTAGTAGATTTGGTAGGTGACATACTCCGCACACCCTCTCCTCACCCTCTGACGTGAGACGCTCTTTAGAAGATTTTTAAATTTGATTAAAAAAAAGGTAGGTTGTGGACATGTTAAGTGTAGCCCTAATACGTCGATAGTTATAATGTCTAGGACTTCCTCATCTGGGCCTACGGTTACGAAGATATTTAATTATGATTTGCATACATATACTTCAAAATTATCTTTTATATTTCTGAGTAGCAGTCAATGACTGGCACTTCATAGGAAGTAGAAATAATCCTTTGAAACGAACTTCATCCTGAACTAGATACAAACCTGTATGTAAGCAACGTTGGTTGCCAATATCAGGTAAGCTGTCAGTTTCGGAAATAAGAACATATACGGTTATAAAAGTTTGAGTGCAGTAGATGAAACTAACCACAGATATAAGAGCATAGACTACAAAATGATTCTTCCGCTATAAACAGGTTGTTATCATTTTTTTATGCGTAAACAGAAATTCACTAAATGAGATTTTTTCCTCATTCAGCTTTATGTTTCGCGCGTAAACTTGTAATGTTGGATTTAAGAGGATTCAAAGAGCCATTTTGTAAATAGCGCGCGCTAAATTAAGTATCATTTTAAGAATAATCCCGGTCGCCACATAGCTTTTATAGTACGATTAATGGTCATTAGTTTAATATTTACTTCGTGGTGTACTAAATACGAATATAGTATAGTACATGTGATTATTTGAATGATTTTTTAGGAGTTCTAAATTCAAATAGTGCAACTATTTGAATGTATAATTTTTCTTATTTAGGCTCCGCTCCGCTATTTGAGTTGTCAGTAACTTATAAATATTTTAATCACTATCTAATTCTAAATTTGAACCTTATAACTATTTGTAATTGGCCTATAATATTGTATTTGATGATGATAATGATAATGATTTCAAGATATGGAAATAAAGAAAATAATGTTTTCCATAATTTATATAATTATATTTTTAATGCCCTCGTTGTTTTATTATCAGATATTGGTATTATGCATTGATTTTTGGACACACAATCAAAAATAAAAGTTTTTCATTAGATCCATACATGTTACGTCATTTTATTTGTTTTACTTTTTCCTTATTGTTAATATTAGAGAAATAGTTTCAATAGAGCATATAACAGATGTATAATTATATGTGTGATAGATTTTCAACTTTCTATGAACTAAATCCTATCGTATATTAACAGTATCATCTGTCTGGCTTCATCACATCACTTAACGTACTAATACGATATGAAAAATAGACATTTGTAATAATATGTCACCCCGTACCTAATTGCTGGAAACTCCCTCCCTAATGGTTTCCGGGTAAACGTTTCACGTTTTGACTACTCGCTAATCGTCTCCACTTGAAACGGTTGGGTAAAGTCAATTTGTTGTTTGTTGACAAAATTTTTATTAGAGTGTTCACAAAAAGAAAATAGATTTCTGGCTGATATTCCGGTCAAGGAAATACCGCAAACAAAAATTGCTATGAAAATCAACAGTGTAGGTATGTCAAGTGCTGAGCATGACGTCGGTAATGGACAATTCCTTTGACTAACACATATACGTATCATTAGTAAAAATCACTGAATTTCACCACGTTTTATTTTTATTGAATCCCGATATTTCGGTAGTGTTTAACCGACATGATCACGGGTAAACTATATAATATGCGTCTACCTTCACACGTCTTCGTTTGTTGCTACTACTGTAAAATCATTAATAGTCCTGAAAATGTAACAGGTATACTGACAAACACACTTTGCCATTTATAGTATTAGTGTAGAAGTATGAATGGATGGATGGGTTTATATGTATGTACTTGAAACAATACATTATCTGGAAGTACACTCAGCGTCCACTACAGATAATACAGTATCGTGAAATTAAAAGCACTTCTCAATTATGTTAAAAGCCTAATGGAATATGGAGCAGTGGTATTAACGTGTTTGAGAGGTTAAGTTTTTAGCGTTGATCAATAAAACAATTGTAGTTCAATATAATAATATCACATTACAAATACGTTTAATCTTATTGCAATATAGACAAAAAATATTTCCAATGGTGGGTTCGATTCCTCGCACGGTGCAAACATCTGTAGTCATGAGTATGTTTGTTTGTATCAGTCTGGGTGTTTTCTAGATATTATATATGTATTTATAAAAAAAAATATATTTAAGTATTTATATCAGTTGTTCTGCTTACCGTGAGACTGTGATAATGTGTGGTAATGTGATAAATTGTCCAGAATTATTTATTTATTTTCTAAAATCGTGTTGTTATTATGTTGTAATAGCCTTAAAGGCGATTCCCCAAATTTTGCAATTAAAATTAATACAGTTTGTTATTTATCGTGCGAAATGTTAACCAAAAACAATTATGGCATAAACAAAGACAGATTAATATATATTTAGATGTCTAGAAAAGAAATAGCACACTTAAAAACAAATACTATGTACTTAAATAAATTACTAACCTGTACCTCAATGTCTTCCAATGAGTCTAATCAGAAACATTTCAATTTTATTATCATAAATAAACAAATAGACTCATTAATAATTAAAAGAAATTCAGCTCAATAAAACAAACTCAATAGCTCTCATATAAAGTGTAATGTATGGAATATTAAAATGAAACTGTTTTTAATTACGAATCTGAGAATGAGTTGGTTTCCAATTAACAATTATTAAAATGGGTAACTAAAATAAGACAGTTCCCGATGTTGCTGTATTTTAAATGGATGACAATATGAAACTATTTTGAACTCAACAGTTGAAAATAGTTTATTATAAATTTACTGGAATTCCACTAAAATTTTATTGGATACCAAAATCGAGCTGTTGCTCATTTCAACAGGAAATTTAATTAGGTGCCTCTTAATATAATCATATTTTGACATAATAAAATAAAATACTGTAATTCTTAATTTAACAGGATACCAAAATTATGCAGGTTTCAAATAAACGAGATACCTATTTTATATGACTCTTAATTTAACGATATTTTAATTGGTTAACAAAAAGCGATAGTTTTAATTTCAAAATGATTTTACTGGGACATTAAAATGAGATGGTTGATGTAATGATTTTTAAATGAAATTATAGAATAGAATGGAAAATCATTTATTCAAATAAACATAATTTAAGCACTTTTGAATAGTCATAACAATTTGTTTTTTATCTACCACTCTTTCGGAAAGCTGTCGCATCACAAGAAGAACGAGCTCTTGTGTGTTGCTCTTTTAAATAATCCTTGTAAGTTTACATTTACAAGTCAAAACGTGTGAATACAAACTACCAACCAGCACCAATTTTTTGGGTCAAATATAAATATAGAATAACATTAAATCAGTCATAGTGATAAGATTATATATATATACAATATTCATTTGCGTTTATTATGTCACATTCATCTGACAAAAATTGTGTTTAATTATTATCTGAGACTAGACTGGTCTCTACAAGATGGATAAGATCCGCAGATCGAGCATAGTGGAAAATTATACTAGAAGAATACGTCCCGAAGTGAACTAATAGCTGCTGAAAGAGAGGGAAGAGAGACTGGTTTATTCAAGTTATGTATTCTGATTGAATTATCTCTATTTAAAAAATAATAATTATTAGCATATGCTAATGCTCACTATGCTTACCCAAAAAATAAATTTAGTAAAATAATTATGATAATTTATTGACACCAAATTAAAAAAAACAGTAGTTCTCACAAATTATTTCACATCAGAGAATTTACCACTAGTATATAAACTAGGCCGACGCTATATTATAGATATTTTCTTCCGACGACAAATAAGAAAAAAAAAGTGTATTCATATAATGATGCATTTGAAAAGAGTGAGGGCAGAGTTTCTTGTCAGGCTTGAATACTTTCAGAACTGACGAAAGATTTGACTTGTTATAAGTGTCTGCAATTAGTTCTTCATGATTAAAAATATATTTTGATTTGCACATTGTAATCGATTTACAATTTGGTCCAGTAGTTTTGGAGCCTATTAATGCAAACAGACAAACCTTAAAATCTTTCTTGATTGCAACACTACAAGACTAAAATATCATTAAATAACACACACAAGCTTCTGTTAACTCCTCAGAGAATTCAGTAGTACACGAACAAAAGTTTCCTGTTCAAGTAGAAAATTGTAATACCTACCTTTAGTAAAGGTAACAAATTCACGTATTTGTTCGCCTGTTAGACCAGATGTTAAAATTGTTTGTATGAAATTTCATGTAAACTTCTTTAGCGATCCGAGCCCAATCTGGTGGATACGTGTAAAGGTTCACAAGGTCGATAATTCCCTGATGGAATTTGATGACGTAATCAGATTCTGTCCACATTAAAGGATGGGTCTCGCCGACCAACTTCCGTTCGCATATATATAATATAATATACCAATACCACAAAATGTATATGGCAGATAGAAAGGTACATGTAAATTATTTCTGTTATGCATAATAATAATATAATAATACCCTTTGACAATTCATATAACGTTACCTAATCCTAAGGTAAGCAAAAACAACTAATATTATAGAAATACGTTTTTTTTTCTAAATGAATACATAATATACATAGAAAAAGCGACACAAACAATCATGAATAAAAATGATTGTACTATGCGAGGAATCGAAGCCGCGACCATCATCAGTAAAGCAGTGTGCCAAACCGCTAGATCACTAAGGACAGCCTTGGTGATCTAGCGGTTATATAGGACACATATTCCAACATCTATTGTCTACCTGCATGGACGTTTTTAAGAACCCATTGATATTTCATGCAGTAGTTCTGAAACTGTAACTATACTAGTTACAGTTTCAGAACTACTGCAGGAAATGTCGATGCGATATTGTATCCTGGTGACACAATATCGCAGATTATTAAGTTTATCTAAACATACACACGTGTAGGTAATAAAGTTACACAAATATGCTCGTGCTTCACAAACAGTTTTATTGTCACTTCCATAATAAAATCTTAGACTACGGATAAAAATAAAAATAGTATTAGAAATGGTGATAATAATATTGTGTAATAAGAATAATAATAATCATTTATTCTGCATCATAGTACAGAATAAATATATAGAAAACTTAAAAACTAATATTTTGCTATGAGCTGAAAGGGGCTCCACTCGGCTGGCGCCGCAGCGTGTCACTACAGCGTTGATTTTAAGTTGAGCCACTTGAAAAAAAGAAATAGCATTCTTGATGACTTTTAAATATATAAAATGAAGAGCGAGTTAAATACATGAATTACTAGTATGTGTAATCAATAGAAGAAAAATATATAAGGATACAATTCCGTAAAAGTATTGATTGAAAGACTTAATTGTGTAATATAATATTGTTTTAATATAAAATAAGTAACATATTTACTCAATACATATGTGTATATGACTACTGCATTTATCTGCCACGTTTAAGATTGTTGTACTTGAAGTAAATATTTTTTAAAATAATGTTTAAAAGACGAAACTGATGTGCAGTACATATGCATTTAAGTTAAAAAGTTCTGTATCGTGTATATGAATCTAATAAAATATTGCATGTACGCGTTACACTCATATTATTTATTCTTTCTTTCTTTAAATTTAACAATCGATAAACAGATACTAAATTATATTTAAAATACACTAGGTGATCTGCGCGACTGTATCTGCATTACTTACTTGACATTTACCATTATATTTCGCCTACATAATTAGATAAATATCTTTCTAAATTATAGCCTATGTATTATTCTGATGTATAAGCTATATTACTGCAAAGTTTCATCACAATCCGTTAGTAGTTGTTGCGTGAAAGAGTAAAACATATCCATCCATCCATATTAACGAACTTTCGCGTTTATAATATTAATAAGTATATTATAAATTACTATATACAGTAACACTATATTTATAAACTATACATACATCTATTTTTATAGGAGCAGAATACATAAAAAAGAATACAAATATACATACAGAATTCAAAATAGGTACTTAGAAAAGAAACTTCTTTTTCAACAAACTTTCATCGTATTGTAGGTAAGTATAAGTATTGTAACATGTCTGCTTATAAAATTATTAGAACCTACGTTATAAGGAGTTAATATTAACTCTCTATAAATTTCAAATTACGTAATAACATGCTTAAACAGACTTTACGCGATTTTGGAGCACATGTGGGTAGGTAATAATTTAAAGGTAGGTACATAATAAACAGTGATGTTTATTTAGGTACTACTGCAGTGTAATACTTGTAGCGTAGAAAGACTCGCTTTATTACTAGTAAATATCGTTGTAATAATCATGGGAGATAAATATTGAATAAAGATTCAATATCTGTTCAGCAGTAAGTGACAAGGATACTATACAATCAATGGGATTGTAAAGTATCAAGTTTCCTTGTCACTGCATATATTAATAGACCCCGCATACATTGTTTTACCATATAAATTAAAGTCTATATTAAAAAATAGGAGTTGATGGTAAGAAGGGTTAAAAATTATAGTTGTATGTATGTATTTCAAAAGCCACATTATAAAGAAACAAAAAAAATGACTAAATAATAACCCTTATCTATGGCTATGAAAAACAGATAGTAGCCGATTCTCAGACCTATTGAATATGCATATAAAATTTCATAAAAATGGATCAAGCCGTTTCGAAGGAGTATGATAACTAAAATAGTGACACGAAAATTTTATGTATAAGACGAGAATTTTATTTTCGTTGGTATCGCTAATACGTCAATATAGGGAGGAAATAGGATTATTAGTAATGTGGATGACTAGTGAACACGTTGCTATTAATGTACCATGTCAGGTTGAACTTCACTCGGTTCCTCCTGGAAACCATCATGATAAATTCCATTCCTGGTGAATTTGTCTTGATGGACTAACTGACCTGCCGTCATGTTCATATTATCCATCCTCCACTGGTGCTCCGCCAGCGTAAACTATTAGCGCAGGTGGGTGTACCAGTTCATTAACAATAAGAAAATAAATGCGTCGATTTCTCTATCTATCTCTCATATCTCATATAACAGTCACATATATAATTTAACATAATAGAATTTAATGTATTGATGACATGCCATGCCATGTCCATGTCCATGACCAAACGCAACTCTAGGGGAATAACAGTTGCTTTGCCGGCCATTTAAAAAGGAATAAACTCTTTTCTTGAACGTTTCAATATCGTATTCGTTTGAAAATATCATTGCTGGAGGTAATTCCACAATGTGGTTGTACGTGACAAAATGTTTTTAGAAAAACGCATGGTCGAATACCAAAGATGGGGGAAGGAAATTCTTAATAATGTGGACTCAGGACACTATTGTTAATAAAGTACCATGTTAGATTCCAGTCCAAGGGTTGTTGGGGGTGTAGTTGACCTACACGCGGTTTCCCCTGGAAACCATCGTGATAAATTCCTGATGAATTTACCATGAGGCTACCAACTTGATGTCATGCTCATCCTATTATCTATCCTATTATTCTACACTGGTGCCCCGCCAGCATAAACCGTTAGCGGAGACAGGGGAACCATACCATTATCATACATTAAAAAAAATACAAAAGATGCCACCGTAAAAATTATTACGAAAATTGGTACATACAAAATAAAATTAACTGAATTGAAAACCTACACTTCTTATCCCCAATGTTGTTGAAAATCACGGATATATGTAGAAATTGTCTATTATTACATTGTCGATAAATTCAGCTTTTATAAGATCGTAAGTATTTATGTCTTGCCCGAGGGATGACGAAGGTATTTACTGTGATTGTCGAATATCTCGGGTAGTGCCTTGACAATCACAAATAGCCTCCGGGGATGACAAGTCGAGTTTCTCGTTTAATATGTACTAAAATAGCAAACAATCCAATTTGTTGTGTTATTTAAAATGACTTTTCAGTCGACCGCCAAATGAAGGAAGGCTTTTACTTGTTTCGTAGTAAATGAGTAAAAATAGTTAAAAAGCTTATAATTTACAAGTATTAGCTGTGCCGGCGGTTTCACCCGCATGCAATTTATTGTCTATATGTTATTCTGATGTATAAGCTATATTACTCTGAAGTTTCGTCAAAATTCGATTCTGATCCGTTTTTTTGCGTGGAAGAGTAACATCCATCCATCCATTTATCCATATTATAATATTAGTAATACAATATTGATACATCTATTTATAATTATATATCAAAAAGAATGGTACTTAATATGTTTATGATAGTCAACTATCTTAGTCGTGGTGATCTACCATTTTTCGCTCAGCATATAAAGTCAGCCTTTATGGGTATCTCAATATTAGCCTGTTTTGCTTCCTTCTATATATAACATTAGTTTATCACTGTTTTGGAATCGAATTTTTTTATCGTTATCACTCGAGTTCCAATTTCGAAAAACCTAACCATTATTGCTGTTTACCGATATACGAACTGTATCAAGACACATACGTGTATACCACTACAAGTTTATTTATGAACTGTATTTGTGTTTCCGTTGGCCGTTATTCTGTTTTCATACGACACTGAGTCGAGTCTGTGGATACTCAGACTACAAAATAAATATGTAGGCATGTTATTTTATGTTTTACCGTTGCCCTGCTATGACGTTTTATTACTTTTTTTTAGTTTAAGAGAGATAGAGATAAAAAATTCGGGGCAAGCGCGAATTGAGTGAACTCTGTTTAGTTCTGTCACCTTTTCACGAAAAGATTCTATGACGAAGTACATTCATTACATAGAAATAACGACAATAAGATGATGTAACAACTAAAAAATACAAGAAATTAAGCGCAAATAAAAGCAAACATACTCAGTGGAAAATTCATGCTTCTATACTAATATTATAAATATGAACTATCTTTCTGTTTATCTGTTCGTTTGTTACTCTTTCAGTACGAAACTGCTTAAGGATATTTAACGTGAAAATAGATTTTACAGGTCACTGTTATTGTTGTAAAATGCAAAAAAAACAATTTATCTTATACAGTAAGGCGATTAACCTCATATCTCCTTCTGTTTGAAGTCGCTTGGGAAGTATAAATTTAAGAATTTCCTTTTACATTTACCTTAATATTCTTGCTTTGCGTCTAAATTTCAAGATTAGAAAATATCCGGAAACTCCCCACAGGTTTTGATTACGTGCTAATTACAGTGGAAACGTGTATTTGAGGGATATATTTTTTATATTAAATTTAATTAAAAACATCCTATTTTAATGACCTTTGTAGACTCCGTAGGTTTCAGTATACAGCCTTATTTCTGCTATTGCAAAAATTAACAACTAAAAAAATAATGAAAATATTTTTCACAATTATTATTAAAAAAATATACGTGGTAAGGCAAAACATTTTTCTCTTATGGATGATAATGGAATAGTGCAATAAATTTGATTTAATTTGGTATGTTTTGGTTTGTTACGTATATTTCGGATTAAGGGTGGAGATATGACTGTAAAGTTATAATGTATGGAAGGATAAGAATTACTTCTCAGGAATGGTATCATATTGTATCAAGTAGACGGACATAGGCTGTTACTTAACTCATAAAAACAGACGAAGACGCGTGGAACACCTGTGTATGTAATTTTTTCCACTTCACATATAAATTGATCGCACTCTAGTTAGTAATATAGGTATATATTTGAATGAATATGCTCGGCGAAGAGGCAAAAGTTAATTAGCGAAGTTATTGAACAGTGAAGATGGAGAATTAACTAGACTAACTAAAATAACTACATAAATTCTTCATGAATTTTGATTTTCAAATGTCGATGATTATTTTTAAATGCAGGCCATTTTAGTGCTATATATAAACAATTTTTATTAATATGTAAATATTATAGTCTAAATTTTATTCGATCGTTTTTGTCTCTATTTTCTTGCTTCTTTTATTACCTGATGGTGCAGCTTCCATGAAGCTGGTTGTTAGCTTTTTTTTTATAACACAGGGGACAAACGAGCATGCGGCTCACCTGATGGTAAGTGATTACCGCCGCCCATCAGCACCCGCAACACCAGGGGAATTGCAAGTACGTTGTCGGCCTTTTAAAAAGGAATAATCTCTTTTCTTGAAGGTTTCAATATCGTATCGGTTCGGAAATACCATTGCTGGAAGGTGATTCCACAATGTGGTTGTGCGAAACAAAAAGTTTCTCGAAAACCGTACTGTGGAAGACCGCCATTCATCCAGATGATCAGGATGGTATTTCGGTTTCTGGCGGGTGGTACGGTGGTGAAACTCAGCAGCTGGTATTAATCCGAACAATTCCTTAGAACACTCCCCGTGATATATGCGGTAGAAAATGCACAGAGATGCAATATCTCGCCGCAAAGCCAATGGGTCGAGTCTGCAATTGGACTACTATTCTTTTAAACAACGACGGTGGCAAACAAAAATACGGCCCATCTGATGGTACCTGAAACAACATGCGCGTTGGTGACCCTTAAGAAACTTTAATTCTTGAAAAACCCAGTACTGTAGTCTCTCCAAAAAATCTCGGCAGGTTTTACATTCCACAATCTAAGTATACGTGGAAGGACTCCCCAGTAATAAAAATAATAGAATCACTACTGTAAAAAAAATAGGTTGACGTGAGGCACGTAATATATTGTATAATAAACGATTTCAGCAGGGTTTTTAATAAAAAAAAACTTAAAGAAGTAAATAAGCAGGCCTCATTTCCTTTGCAAATAAAAAGAAAAAAATATTTAAAAAATCTGTTATTTGACGTGACCTGTAACATGAACACTAAATTGATGTTGGCGTATTATTTCGAGTATGTCATAAACAGGACAAGCATTATTAAAAACTAGTACCTACTTACAATGCGCTATAAGTATTTAAGCTTACGTAAGACTGACAGCTCTTAGTTTTTCTTTCACGTTAAGAATAATAATAATCAAGTTCAATTTATAAGGCGCCGTCTAGTCTCGAACTAAACATAGTTTGTGTTATGCCTACTAGACAACTAATACAAATAAGTACTGTACTACATACTTTTGTGAATAAATACGTAATGTAAACATAGAAAGCATCCAGACCAATACAAAAAATAAACAAACATATGCGAGAAATTGAACCCGCAACCATCGGAGGTAAACCGATGCGCTAAACCGCTGGACAACACCAAAGCCTTTATTATATTGAAACAACAAGAAAAACATTAATTAAGAAAAGTAGATAGCGTTTTTAAAATTAATAAGAAAACTGTTAATTTATACCTTTAGGTCGTATTTTTCTAAGAATAGAATAGAAAATTCTTTATTTAAATAAATTTAAATTTAGCCACTTCTCAATAAGTCATATTTATTTTATTAATTTACTGTTGATTCGAAAAGCTGTGTCATCACAAGAACAACGAAGAAGAAACTTGCGTGTTGTTGAAGAAAAGTGCGCTTGATAATACTGGTTACCAATATTATGCCACATAAAATTCGACTTCAGGAAAAAAAACAATTGAAAATAAGAACTTGAAGAAAAAAGACATTTCGTCATTTTAACTATTTTAAAACAAAGAAAGGTATTTAATTAATGTAATGTAACTGTTTTTATTAAAATATACCCTCTAGAGTGCGTGGCCACTAAACTGTATCACACACATCAGAAAGTTCCTAAGTAAAGTAAAGGTGAGTAAGTTTAGTGTTACTTTGTTTACTTTTGATTATTCAGCGGACGACGTTCTTTCTGGGCGAAATCGTATTTCTCCTTCTTTTTTCCATTAATTAATTTCTTTATAAAAATACAGTCCACTCTCTATTTTTATTCATTCTTTATATGTATAAGTGTTCCAATAGTTATATTTTTAAAGTCTGTGAATACAAACTGCTAACTAAGCACAAACACTAACACTGAATTAGTGTCAAACTCTATCTACCTACTATCAATCTAGTATTATATTTATATATAATATACTAGAGTCGCAATGTTACATGCATAAATAATTGCTTAGTAACTAATAAGATTAAATCAGTCGTATTGATTACAGTCCCAACAAGGAGCACTCGTCCGCGAGTATGACGTATGAGCCAGTGATCTTCGTCATTCTGGGCTCTATTATGTTTTAGAGAGCCCAATCACCCGCCCACATCTTGACATTTAATGACCACGATACAATACAATAAAAATATTAAGTACTTTGATAATATAATTGTTATAATATGTTAAACTTTATCATATATATGCTGAGCGTACCTGTCTGTTGCATTCATGAAATAAATTCCTTTGTATGCTTTGAAATTCTAGGATTGCTATACATTATAAAATCCTTATTCAAATAATTTATTTTATTTAATATTTTGTTTTATACTTAATGCCTTAATGTTGAAAGCTTAGTTATAATCGGATTTGGTTGTTGGGAACTATTTTATACATTATATTTTATTTATGTTCATATAGTAATTGTTTTGTTTTAGATGACAGGTAACCAGGGCTGCTCGCATCAATGCCTTCCAGCGATCTTGACCAGATCGTCGGTCCACCTTGCTGGAGGCCTTCCCACGCTGCGTCTTCCGGTCCGTGGTCGCCGCTTGAGGACTTTACTGCCCCAACGGCCATCTGTCCTACGAGCTATGTGCCCTGCCCATTGCCACTTCAAAGTCGCAATTCTTCGGGCTATGTCGGTCACTCTGGTTCTTCTGCGGATCTCCTCATTTCTGATTCGATCACGCAGAGAAACTCCGAGCATAGCCCTCTCCATTGCCCTCTGAGTGACTCTGAGCTTATTGATGGGGCCCATAGTTAGCGACCACGTCTCTGTTCCGTAAGTCATCACTGGCAACACACATTGGTCGTAAACCTTCGTCTTGAGACACTGCGGAAATTTGGACGAAAAGATATATCGGAGCTTCCCGAACGCTGCCCATCCGAGTTGGATTCGACGATTGACCTCTTTCTCGAAATTGGATCTACCTAGCTGGATAGTTTGCCCTAAGTATACGTAGTGATCGACAATTTCGAGTGTAGAATCTCCGATTTTTACGGGAGCAGGTACGACATGGACGTTTGACATAATTTTCGTCTTGTCCATGTTCATTTTAAGACCTACTCCTTGTGAGACTCTACTGAGGTCTTCGAGCATTTTGCTAAGGTCTTCCAGGGTCTCAGCCATGACCACGATATCGTCGGCAAATCGAAGGTGATTGATGTACTCGCCGTTAATGTTGATGCCCAGCCCGCTCCAGTCCAGAAGCTTGAAGACATCTTCCAACGCAGCGGTAAACAGCTTTGGCGATATGACATCGCCTTGTCTGACACCTCGCTGCAGTTGGATAGGCTTCGAATTCTGGTCGTGGAGGCGAACTGACATAGTGGCGTTTTCATACAAACATTTCAACGCTTCAATATATCGATAGTCAATTTGGCACCGCTGGAGAGACTGTAGCACAGCCCACGTCTCGATCGAATCAAGGCTTTTTCATAGTCCACAAACGCCAAGCAAAGTGGCAGGTTGTATTCTTCGGTCTTCTGAATTACCTGCCGCAGCGTATGAATGTGGTCTATGGTACTGAAGCCTTTTCGGAACCCGGCTTGTTCGGGAGGCTGGAAGTCGTCAAACCTGCGCGCGAGACGATTCGTGATGACTCTCGAAAACAACTTATAAACATGGCTCAGCAGTGTTACGGGTCTGAAATTCTTCAGAAGCGATTTGTCTCCCTTCTTGAAGAACAGAACCACCACACCCCTTTGCCATGCTTGAGGCGTTTTGCCCTCGAGGATGACGGAGTTGAATAGCTTCTGGAGGATTCGTAGAACAGGTCTACCTCCAGCCCTCAGAAGCTCAGCAGTAACTCCATCATCGCCCGGCGCCTTGTTGTTTAAGTCGTTTAAGAGCCATACCAATCTCGTACAGGCTGACGTCCGGGATATCTTCGGTATAGTGTCGGGTTAATTTGGCTCTAGGGTCTTTCGCCGTGTTGTTAACAGGTGCCCGTGTTGTCGTGTATAACTGTCCATAGAACTTCTCAATTTCCCTCAAAAGTTCGGGTTTAGACGAAACGATCCTGCCGTCATCCGTCTTAAGTCGCGTCAGCTGGCTCTGTCCGGCAGCCAGATCCCTGTTAAAGACTTTTGAGCCCTTGTTTCTCTCAATAGCCTCCTTTACACAATTTGTGTTAAAGTGGCGTAAGTCACGAGTCAAGGACTTAGAGATCTGCCTGCTAAGTTGCCGATACTGAGAAGCGTCAGTCGGAGACTGCAGGACCATACTTCGCCTTTCATCCATCAATTTGAGGGTAGAGATAGATATTTTTCCGGTTCTTTCTGCGCGGCGGGTTTTGAAGTGCTTAGACCCAGCCGCACGGACAGTTTCCACGAACCTGTTGTTGTAATCGTCCACGTCAACGCAGTCACCAAGGCTTTCGAAACGGTTTTGCAATTCTAGCTGAAAGCTTTCGGGGTTTTGGATCTGTATAGGTGTAGGGCGGAGCATAGATTTCATCAGTCGGGATCGTTCGAGTTTCAGATTCAGATTCAATGTGCCTCTTACAATCCGGTGATCACTTCCAATTTTGACGGCATTGATCACAGAGACATCATTGAAAATCTGTCTTCTCGTTGACAAGATGAAATCTATCTCGTTTTTTGTGGCACCATCGGGACTAATCCACGTCCATTTCCGGTGTTCCGGCTTCCTGAAGAAGGAGTTCATCATAAAGAGGTTCTCCTTCTCCATGAAGTCGGCCAGCATTTGACCTCGGAAGTTCCGATCACCGATACCAAATTGCCCCACTCTCAGCTCATCACCGCTTCGTTTGCCCAATTTTGCGTTAAAGTCCCCCATGATAACGTTATAATGAGTCTTTGTACTATGTATGGCTCTGGAGATATCCTCATACATAGCCTCAACCTCATCGTCGGAGTGCGTCGAAGTTGGAGCGTACACTTGGATGACCTTCAATGAATACCGTTTGGTAATTCTGAGTATCAGGTACGCTACCCTAGTCGACACGCTCTCGACCTTGATAACATTATTCACAAGGGACTTGTGGACGAGGAACCCGACACCGCCTTGGGACAGTTGATCGCCCTCCCGGAAGTAAAGCAGATTGCCGGATTTCAGGACTATCGAGTCCTCCCCCTTTCTTCGGACTTCAGATAATCCCACGACATGCCAGTGCAATCTGCTCAACTCTTCCTCCAGTTCAATTAACTTTTCGTCGGTCCGCAGTGTTTGAACGTTGTATGTTGCCAGGGCCAGTGGTCGTCGTTTGTGGTAGCCTGGTCTTACCCGGAGATTCTTCGCACCCCTGCCCCGCCGTTTCCATGACCGCTACCATGATCAAGACTAGCGGGGCCGCCGGGGACTGGGGGCCGGGGCCTTGGGTGTAAATTCATTTGGGGGGATATTGCCATAATCGCCACGCTTGGCATGCGGGTTGGCGATCGCAGTATGATGGTAGGTACTCAGTAGGACGCTGCTGCCCGTCCACTGGTCGATGAATCCCTTAGTCGCCTTTTACGACACCCACGGGAAGAGAGGGGGTGGTGCTATTCTTACAGCGACACCACACGCTAAATTAGTTTATTTAAGAAATATTAATTATTAAACGTATATTTCTATATCAAGCCGAAAGAGAGATATTGTATTTATAGATTTTTGTCATATCATTTTCAAGACGAAAGTTGGAATGTGAAGATATTTTTTGAAATTGACAGTCTAAATACATCATGTATAACTACAGCTTAACGTTCATTTAGTTTTCTATTTTTACCCAACTACAGTTCATTTTGATCGGTGAGAACATAATGTTCATATTTTTCATACTGTAATTTATCAGAGGTATCGTTAGAAGCATTTCATTCTTCCGAGGTGAAATTGAAAAATAAAAATAAAAAACATTAATCATTTTCATATAAAAGTTTATTATTTAAATCTTTGGAATGGTTGACGTAGTATACAGATATCAACATGATGTGTATATGGTATATATAGGCGTGACAGAATGCAAGCCAGCCGACCGGCCCCACCACCTGGCCGGTCCGACCCCTTGCCATCGACATCAGCTGGCTTGGCACCGGCATTTATCGCATGAGATGGTCGATCAAGACCCTCATGCGAGACAGGGACGGCAGGCAGAACGGGATACAGGGCAGTAATGCACCGCGGTTTCATTCTCCGACAGAACCTAGCCGATGATTCGGTACATACAGCGCTTGGTATGTTTAGCGCGACCGAACTAAAAATAAAAAACACTTCTCAACGTGCTATAACGTCATAGAAGCGGATGCGGACGGACATATAAAAGTTTATTATTCTAAATCTTCCCCGGATACATCCAAATGTGGCGATGCATTGAGCCGTGGACTGCTGTCTCAATACCTTGACAGACCTATCAATCATGTTTATTGGCATATATATAAATAAAATTAGCGACGGATCACCCAGTCTATTGGCAGACTGCTCTGCTTCGAGGAGGGCAATACACGCCCCGAGAATTATGCGCTCCGTAAAAAAGGCCTTTGCTGGGACAGGTTGGACAAAAACGCACCCGGAGCGTAGATGACCTGAAGCAAAAGGTCGCTAAGCGACTCCGACGGTACTCTGAGAGGGTCTAAGGAGAACTATCCATCGTCTCTTTACACAAAAAGATTTTATAGAAACTTGGAGCGCCCAAAACTACAGCCCACAGGACAAAAGACCCGAGACAGTCAATTTCGTCGCCTTCTGGCGGCATTGTGGAACATATATGTTGATAATATAAACGTCATTACCATTAAGGAAGACGTGGTTGCTGCGATCTGTCGGGTTCTGAACTGGAAAAATCGACGGATTGCATATAAAGGCGTTCTCGGCCAACAATTTCCATTAATCCCGAATAATCACTCATAAAGACGGACGATACCGCGGATATCTAAATATCGCCCCATAACTTGTCTTACGACAATATATAAGACAACATCACAGCTCTCGTCATGTGTGCGAAAACAAGATCCTATCTAGCGCTCAGAACGGATGCAATGCTGTCGCTGGCCAAGTGGTTAAGCGGAATCGTCGGAATTTCTCCGCCGCTTGGATAGAATAAAGGCATTCGATTCAGAAATTGCCCCCACTAGGATTAGACGGTACGGTATTCCTGGAGACATGCATGGGGCATAATCCAGGGCGAGCGATTGACGGATACCGCTGATCAAAATATTCAGGGCGATTGTTTGAGTCCATTTTTGTCCCTGAATTTCAGTACTTTAAGAATACTGGATCGGAGAGAGGTACACGAGTGTCATATTGACTTGAAACTACAGCTCCGAGTGTCGAACGCCTGAACAGCTCTGTTAGGATGGCACTCGGAATAGACCGCGGTTCTCCATGTGCACAATCAAACTGAAGGGATCGTTATCCACATCAAAACCCTCTCCGTACCGGTATCTGGGCATACAAAACATCGGTGTGAGAGACGGATATGAAACAGTCAGTCCGTGAGGAATTTTTTGCGCGCCTTACGAGAGTACTGAAAAGTTCCTTGTCGGGTGTCAATAAGATCCGAGCATATAACCGCCCGTACTCCTTTATTTTGGCGTGCTCAGATGGTCTCACCCTCCATAGAATGCATCACCCGAAATCGTCAGATTTTTTGGTGGTTTGTTAAGCGTTAAGACCATGCACAACCGCATTGACATCTCAGGACATATTTTCTGAGAAAAGAGACGAGACCGATACATAGAATGTGACAAAGGATTCACCCTCTTTCTCTGGCTAAGAGGACTGGCGAAAACCGAAGACCTCTCAAATGGAAAGAGAAGGAGTTGCACGGAAGGTTCTTCAAAGTTCACGGGCCGTACGAACACGAAGACCTCCGTGCACTGGCGAGTGATCTCTTCAGCAGGAGAGACCGAGGGTTTTGTCTGTGCATATATGGTTAAGACGAACAATTATTCTGAAGGATGGCACTAGGACATCTGTCGGGCATGTCGCCATCCGACTCATTTCGAGGTTGTTCAGTCTTGCCAATGGACTTATATACTCCATAATATATACCGTACTATAAGTACGAGCCCCAGCCGGTCCTCGAAAGCGACAGCGTCAAGCTCTACTGGGACCGATCCATCATCACGGACAGGACCGTTCTTGCGAACAAACCTGATATCGTGAAAGGCGAAACTGAGAAAAAGAGAAAATATCTCGACCTGGCTCACGAGGTGACCGAAATGTGGGGGGTGCTGTCCACCGAAATTATTCGTTATGTCGGTGAACGGTCTTATCCCAACCAGTCTGGAACAACATCTCAGACGGTTGGGACTCCGGAGGGCTCACTCCCGGGAAAGATGCAGAAAGCGGTGCTGTTGATTCTGCCCGCATTGTATAAACTGTGCTTCTGCCGGGGGTATGTTGCCATCTCCTCTCCTTAAGAGGGGAGATGAGAATTTTTGGGAAAAAAATAATAATAATAATAATAATAATCTCAGGACAATTCACACAGCGCCACCTAGACCCAAGTTAAGCTAGCTAAAGCTAGTGTTATGGGCGGTAGATAACTGATACAAATACATAGATTTTTTTCGTAAATAGATAAATAATATACATAGAAAACACCCAGACTGATACAAACAATCATACTCGTGAATACAAATGTTTGTGCCGTGCGAGGAATCGATCGGACGTAAAGCGGTGTGCTTAATAGACCACCGAGGTCGTCGGATTATTATATATATGTATAATATCATAATATACATATGTCATGGACTTTAACTAATATATACACCATCTGACGTGTCAATTCAAAAGCTGCAGACAAAGTAGGACACTCAAACTTTATAAAACCATTAACCATAACAACGTGAGTAAAAATTGATTATGTTTGATTTTGTACCTTAGCGTAGTATGCCAGTTAATCACATCTTAATGCAGCGTAATATTTAAAATTATCAAATTAACCTTGTGGGATTCAAACCTGAAATGAGATGAGAAAAAAAAACTCAAATTTCTTATTACTCACAATACAATTCTTAATACAATTCTTTTATCTATAATGCTTCTATGCAGCGACCAATTAAGAATACTTATAATTAAAATTTGTACCGTACCGTTTGATAAAGTACTTCTTATCCACTTACCGCAGATTAGATTGTTGTATAAATAATGTTTAAGTCACGTTGCAACTGAAAAATCCACTTGGATAATTATATTAAAAATAATACCTGCAGCTCGTGTGGTGATAGGAGCATTTATCAAAATTTACTCACAAATGTTCTTAGTTCACTATTTTCAGAAAAAGTCCATGAAATATTGAGAGCAATAATAAAGCGTATAATCCTGGTCTGACAGTAGGCGCAGAGCTTGTAATACTTCTTATCCATGTAGTATAATTAGAAACCCTGGTGTAAACTTCTGGCAACACTGGTGTTATATTAGTAGAGGTCAGACAATCAGTTGGTAAGAATGATATGCCAGTTAAGGTTCCACCACATACCAATGGATTACCTTTATCACCCTGAAATATTAGATATAGAAAGTACGTTTAATGTTTTATAACAGTAAATGTTCTGTTCAAAATTATTTACTATATGACAAATGAAACATAATAGTTAGACCTAGAAGTAGCGCAAATGTGCCTTCCATGACAATTTAGAGGATGAGAGTGAAGTGCGCTCGACTCTCTAAATTACTATATCTTTATTGATATTTAGTTGAAGTTACATTATCCGGAGATATAAGATTAAAAAATTTAGTGATATTATAAAGAAAATAACGCCTTTTTTAAAACGGCATATTTCAGAAGCATATAAACTTCACTGATATTGTAGTATAAACTATATTGTTTTTATTATAATTGTGTAAACCATTCGTTTATCGATATAGCCTTATGTCAGGATTATAAACAATAGCCTGCGGAAGTCTGCATCTGCATAAGTATGCATAAAGTAAAAGTATCGTCGAAATCACACTACATCAGAAATACTTATGATAAATCATTAAGAATACATTATTGATTATACACATACATAAGAGAGACAGTGTTCATAAGAAAATATATTATTATATTTATCAATTATTATTATCAATAAAGTCAAACTAAGCAATATCTACTTTTGTGTTATCAGTTATTGTGTGCAAAATTTCACACTGTCATCGTATTTTGTGTGAACAATATTATAGATTTGATATTCTATTTTAATATAGTAAAAAAAATAATAGATGTAAATGATATACTTACCAAACATGTTTTAGCAAGGACATTAAAATGTGCCGCGCATATCATGGTAGGCAAAAGGTTTCTAAATTTTGCGCATTATGAACTAATCCTCTGCATTCATCTTGATTGTAAATATATGTATTGGAAAATCGTAGCTGTTCGGAAGGCGTCTGAAAAAACATTATAAAAATTAATATGATTACACTGTACCTCATATACTGGCGATGACTCAGTACAATGTTAAGTGATGATACATCCCAATATTTTCAGAGAAAAATTTAAAATATTTATATTGTTCTCTGTATTTAAATTTCGAAATGAATTTCAGAATAAAATAATAATAAATATTTGGAAATAGCTGTGTCAAAATGTACTTCCAAGAAATAATATCAAATAATTTGATTTCTATTCAAAGTTAGATATATGTAGTTGATCATCAAATAAAGTATACAAGATGTAAACCTTACACAAAGTCTAGTCTAGTTTATTCTAATCACAGTTCTATATCCCTGTGACTGACTATAGACGGTTTTGAAATACATACCGTAGATCCAGTAGTCCATGCACCCCAGCCAGCAACTGTGCACCCAGTAAAATCAGACGGAGAGAAATTTCCAGATGGTAATGGTAGTGGTGTTACAACTGATAACGCGAAGGGCAATGTCAACTAAAACATAACATAAAGTTATTTACTTCCATTTTTGATATTATGATAAAAAAGGAGTTAAAACGGCTTTAAATGGCAATTATTTTTAAATAATTAAAATATAGTAGATATTTTGTAAATAAGGTAGCTCTTCAAGGTCTTTCGCACTGACATTTGAATGGTAAGTTATTCAACATCATATTGTAGTTTAAAAGCAATGGTGAGGTTAAATAAGAATATTCGACAACAGTGGTGATCTTGATCTACCAAGGATATTGTATGTCTCGACAGTGATTGACTATTTCATTCATCATGTTAACAGTTCGAAGTCTTGGTTGTAACCTTTAAAAATTTTTAGATTAAATATTTGTAGTATTAAAATGTAATTTATAATGTTATGTACACGTTTGTAGGGTTCTGTAATGCTGTTGCTTTACAAATACATTTTTTTAAATTGTTATTTTAATCAAAGAATTACAACATGCGTTGCAAATTGTTTAAAATGTAAATTTTTATAATCATGTACAGCCTCATTTGTAAAGAATAAGAGCAGAGTTTCTTGTCAAGTACATCTTAGCTCGTTAGCAATCCGAACTGACGGTAGATTTGACATAAGAGTCTGTAAAAGGCCTACATGAATTTTATCTATTTAGTATCTGTATGTATTGAGACTAGACTCTGTAGACAAATGCACTTCAGGCATAACATCTTAGTAGACAGGAATAGCAACGTATAAGTCATATTAAGGCGTCATATAAATAGTCTGATGTCTGTCGTACTGTAGGAATATATATTCGTAGGCGCAGTAACCACTTATGATCAAGTAGGCCCTAGATTTATTGCCATTAAAAAATTTTTTTATCAAATTTACTGATACATTGGTAACCGCTATTGCACGCTTGAAAGTTCTAGATGCGGTACGTTGCTTTATCCAGCACCTTGCTTCTTCTCAAGCGCGCGGTTATATGTTTTATTTTATGTTTACAATAACGGAAATGTAGGAAATATCAACACATTGTTTCACTCATTGCTTAAAATCCTTTACAGTAAAAGATCTGAACATTGACCAACTTTAAAAAAAAAATATAAATTGCCTATATATTGTCTTAAATAAAACAAAATTTATAAACTTATGTATTATTACTATTATTATCAGTAAATGGGACCTAATAACAAATTATTTTGATGTAAGTATATACATACTCTACTGATGGCAAACCATATAATAACTATATATAAAAATATATTATCTGTACAATACAATAGTATAGTTGTAATATTCGTTCGAAGTTGAATACAACAAATATACGACAAATACCTAGAAGCTTTCAATAAATCACTCTTGGCATTTCTGTATATGACGCATGTTATATAAATATATAACTTCTTATTTGAATTCAATAATAAACGATACAAATAAAAATATACTTACATTAAGAATAGCGATATCGTTGACATGAGACGGTGCGATTATATGTTCGGGATGTACAAAGTAATTGGTTATAAGTCTTATTCTGTCACTGGTAGCATTTGATAGAAAAACTGAGCCTGCAAATACTCTAAATTCGCTTGGGTTAATTGTTAAGATGTCGCTGAAATATAAAGAATAAAATATAAATCTTCTAATATGTGTAAATTGGTTTCAAGTCATAGTTTAAAAATTTTATAAGTTTAATAATAAACTGCATTAATGAAAATATATTTCATTACGACTTTAAAGTTTAATACATCTGCTGCGCCCATCAGGGTCCATGGTGCTCTTATAATAATATTATGTCAACCATTATTGTAATACTATGGAATGCAAATGAATAAATAAATAAATACATTTACTCGCGACCGTCTGCGATGTCGGCCTATTTCACCACCTCCTAGATATTTTTTCGAGAAAACTGATGCCCGTTCTTATCGATATGATCTATCTTCATGACAAATTTCATTGAGATCTTTTCAGCCAGTTATGTACTGGCCATTTCAGAATGGTTGTGAAAGGGTAACATATGGACAGACACAATTTCGTATCTATGATATTTGTGTGAATAAGGATGAATTTACCCGTTAAAACTAATGCTGTATGTACAGGTGGCAGCTGTCAAGACATGTTGGTATGTGATTAATGCACCACCACACTTATGTCCAAATCCATGAGTGGAAATTTCACTGAGGCGTTGAATGGAAACCTGTGAGGATACCAAATTTTTAAATATTTTTGGTTTAACTGAGGTAGCGTTTGTCCTCATAGTCGTGGTTATCTCAGTCTTTTCAGTCACCAAACAGCTTCTATAGTAAGCCGTGTTTCGGTAGAAGGTTGTGTTCAAAGGCATAAAGGTAATTGAAATTACAAGATAGGATGTATGATATCTCAGTCCTCCGGAAAGGCAACATATGAGCGGTATTACAAGCGTAGCATTACGGAAATCACGTTATCATGTGTGATAATGTGATGTTACAGACAACATGTTGTTCATGGTCGAGTATATAGGCGAGTGTTACCATATAGCATTATAGGTTGCCAGCTTGTTTGTCATTCGGCTTTTTTCAGTTTATATGCATAATCATTAATTTATAACAAACACTATGTTTTAGGCATATTATCAGTTGTAAAAGTCCTTATTTAAAAGTTGCCAGATTTGTGGTTTACAAACAAATTCATCAAATTATTAATTGAATGCGTAGCTTACATTTTCGTATAGATTAAACGTCAATATGTACCAAGCCAAGGCAAGTGTACAATGTATTTATACGATTGTTTATAATTTCTCATTGTCTTTCTATTACATATTATGATCATTGGTAAATTTTATATACACAATATATATTTTTATATCAATTTTCAGTATAAATCGTACGATTATAGCGTAAAATAATACATTTTCGTAAAAATAGTTACCGTATAATTGAATTGCTGGTGTGTAGCATGTTGGCCATTTAGAATTCTTCCTGATAAAGAATTGTCAGTCTGATCTATAGTACCTGCATATGAGCCTGTAATAATGAAAATATTATGTAGAACGTATTAAATATTTGCTCAATCGAGCACAATAGGTTTTAGAGTGATATATAAAAAGTGTACAGCATTAATATAAAGTAACTATGTTTATTGTATTATAAATATAATGATTTACATTAAAATGGTGATGAACATTGTGAGAGAACCGTATAAGGGATCAGGGGTTTGATTACTATCTATTTTTATTTTCAAAATATTGAAATTGATAAACTAAACGAGACGCGTTGATACTTTGTCTCACATATTTCAGCCATCAAACAGTTTACTTTTTAATTAATGTTTTGTTGTAGCGTGTAAAAGAACAGATAGTCGAAAAATAAATATTCACTCATTTCATGTACATAGATTCAGAAGGTGGATGGAGTAAGAATTTCAAAATATGATTGCAATTTTGATTTTTGTACACACACATGGATTTTTGGAAGTAAATTACAATGTTTGGTAGTCTTTTCCTAAACTATAAATTAATGTTTTCAAAAAACATTCAACTTTTAACTTACAAACGAAAGCCAAAGACAATAAATATATAATTTTTTCCATTATTAGCACTGTTATGTATAACTTCACACACTTTCAATCCTCCACGTAAAACTTGTTCGTTGTTATGAAACGTATAATGTACAATGTATAAGTTTATTACTCATATTGGTCATTACATGTTTATCGTGTATTTTATCGTAATTTATCATTTATTAGATGTATTACTAATTTTAACAAGTATATTACATGTAATATTTGATGGAATCTATAGTATATGGCCATATAAGTTTCGTAAAAACAATATTTGCAGTTTCATTAATCGCAATCATTTTCAAAGGAAAGATATTTTCAATTTCACTAAAAACTTTTTGTGTACATTAAAATATTTTACTCGTACTCCTACTGAATACTCGTATCGTTTTTAATTCTGAATTGGCTTTAACTATTTTTTTTAGTTAAATGATTTTACATCTCTAAAGGTTCCATATGTATGTATTAATTTTGTCAAATTTTAAATGATAAAAATCATTAATGAATAAAGGACTCTAAAAAAAGTTGTGACGTGGTCGAGTGGCATATTTTAATCATGCTCATATAAATTTGTAGTGGTGTGGTGGGTATTTGGGCTCCCTGAAATATAGTATGGTTGAGAGCACTGATGGCTCATCCGCTATACCTACTCGTGAACTGAAGCGACTTGTTAGGACTCTGCTGCTCTCATAACTATGAGTCGTTTATTTTATTCCTCAAGTAATAAAATTAATTTGTCATATATACAGTTAAGACAAAAGCAAACAAATATATATTAAGTTTATTGAATAAAAATTATGTATATTTTTCAATTTAAAAGCATTTTTTGTTGACTTCCTTTTATGCATGCATAACTATACATTGGGATTAGATAATAAATATATACAGAATAGATAAAGACTGTTTATGTTGACTTATTTCCTGTGAAACCTTATATGATTAATTTCAGTGAATAACAACAAATCACGTCATTTGACCATTTTCATTAACTTTTTTAATAAGCAATATTTCACGTGTTAATCTCTTTTTTTAACAATTTGTTTTTCGAGGAAGTACTTTTAATTTCGAATATATTTGATGTTTTTTTGTCATTAATAAAATCGTTAGACTTCTGTGGGTTCTAGTTGGTTTTTTATGAAAATTAATATAAATATATACCTGCTTTGTTTCAGCATACTTTTAAATTACAAGGTATTAAATTAGAATATGTGTCTAGGACGATTATTTGTATTAAGTAATAAAAAATATTGGCATTAGAAGTTGCTATATTCTAAATTTATTTAAACATAAACTTAAGTTTAACCAACTTATCTATATCTTATCTATATAATAATGGTAATATTCGTTCTAAGCCATAGGTGAGCTTGGAGTTTTCAATGCTGAGTTTATCGTAACTATAATAAATTATGGCATTTGGCCTGCTACGTGACATTTTTATTGTGACCCTAAAAGTTAGTAAGTTTGTCTCCGACCCTCCAGAAGCGCCGCAAATACCATATATGAATTGACTAGTTTTTAGGCGGGACTTCGTCTACGTGTTCAAGATATATGTATAAATTGGCTGAAAAAGGCGCAAATCCATCTCCTCATTATCACTTAGTTACTTAAAAATACCATTCTGCATCACATGAATTAGCGATCATTGTGATGTAGAATGCAATCTTGCGTTTTTTAAGAATTTTTTTGCCGTGCATGACCATATTGTGAAATCACAAGGAATAGTATATCCGAACCGACACGATATTGAAATTTTTATAAAAAGAGCTTATTCCTTCTTCAAAGGTCGCAACGATCTTGTAATTCCTTTGGTATTGCGGGTGCTCCTGAGCACTGTTAATATAGTTATAATATATGTACCGTCTGGTTAGCTGCAAGCTCGTTTGTCTACTATGCTAAAAAAAAAAAGAATGTTAAATTTCGTAATGAACAATCTCATTGTCACAATTATGCAAGAGTTACGGGTATGTAAAAAATAATGTATAATAATCTTCAGGCAATTATTTTATTATTTACCTTATTATTTTTATTAAACACAAACTGTTTAACAATGCTATTAATTAGCTAGACTTATTCTTCTTGTTGCATAATTGTAAATGATGCAGTTAATCTATTTAGAATATACTTCATAAACTTGGTTCTAAACATTTTAATAAAAAATAATTGATGATATATATATATACATATATGGATAGGCACAACTGCTTATAATTTATCCATTTTATAATTAATTTGTAAACATTATTTTGGAATATATAAAATCCACCCCTTAAAGAAAAGCTTGTTATAAAAGCCCAAAGAGGAAACAAAGTATATTATAACCCTTGTCCGGAATTAACTTCTCGCCTGCGAATCGCAACTCACGCTATAAACTTCCAGCAAATTCGATCTTGCTTCAGTTTTGTTGTAAGCTTGTTTGCTCCACTTTTATATTATATCTTGTCTTGAAATCAGATGTAAATCTTAGTAGCTTCCACCTATATAAAGTTCTGTTGTAAACGGATTATTTGCTATTATTGAACTATTTACAAAGCTTTCACTCATTAGAAACTTTCGGAAGATCTAAATATTGTACCAAATAAATTTTAACTAAAATAAACGTTGGCTATTTGAATGTATCATAATCCAAGTTATTTTTATATGACACTAGTTTACCCACGCAACTTCGTCTGCATCACACTTACTTGGCATTTATAGTTATATGAATAATGTTCCCTGTTTTTGCAACATTTTTCACTGATGCTTCGTCTATATTGGTCGAAGCGTAATGTTATATAGCTTAAAGCCTTCCTCGACAAATGTACGATCCAACACAAATAATTTTTCAATTTGAACCAGTATAGGTCCTGAGATTGAAACAAACAAACAAACTCTTCAGCTTTATAATATTAATAACATAGATATATGATATCTGAGAACATATTTTTCCTATTATTATATAAACATTAGCAATAGTAGAAATTAATAATATTATCTATCACCATGACGATAGTTGTTTATTTTAAAATTCATTTAGAAACTGAACTATTGTAGTCATATTTGGTGATCGTAGACAAACTTATGTATTATTTGTTAATCATTTGAATTTTACTTGCTGAGCTTTGCTAAATAACTTTGTATGATGTTGTTGGAATGGTAATCACACCTACGTTAATATAGATCTAACGCTAACAGAACACCATTGACTGCTGAGAGGATAACTCTCCTAAATGAAAACTAATTGACCTGACTTTATTAAATTACACTATAATTTCGAATTCATTAACACATAATTACTTCGGGTTACCTGAAAACAGATATCCTTTACCTCCGCTTGTCAAATAAATAGAGATGCACAAATAACATATTACTTTATATAAATAATATATACCTTGATCGCATCAAGATATTCTTCGATTTTAATATTTTGGAAGGATTGTATAATTGCTAAGTATATACGACAAAAAAGGGAGCGAAATAGGAAGGAAAACACACGTACGAACGTGGTAGATGGACTCAGTTCTTCGAGCTACATTCGGCTCTACTTCAGAAGTACTCTTCATCTTCAGCTTTCGGTACACAGGGCATTAAGGATGGTTTACAGACGTGCCCTTTCTACGTCGTCCGCGAGACGTGACCACAGACAGTTACAAGGACTTATTGTTCTATATTTACACTAAATATAGAACTCAATTGCACTCGCGGTTTGTTTATAATGACAATTATTATTTATATGGGTGAATTGAGGTAGTTTTATAAGAAAATGTATGTGTTCACAGAGATGTGGTGAGAATGAGGGCGGTTGTAATACGTACATATGTAGGTAGGTAGAAGAAAATTAATTTTATATGCACCATATAAAATATTTATGTATCAATTAAAAAAACTTTGGCGTAATTGTTATGATTTTTTAATTACTTATATATTTTTAATCCTATTCAAAATTAAATTCCTTTCGTTTTAGTGGCAGATATGGAAGTAATTATTTTAATATCTGTAAATATCGTACGATATCTATACTTACCATTAAAATGTAAATTATCAGATTATTTCATTTTTTTACTTTTATCTGTGTGTTTATGTGTTGACCTCAGATACTTCTTAACAGATTTTGGTGCGGATTTCACTAACGAACTGTTATTGATATTAAGCGACATCAAAACCGCATAATATCATTACGTCTAATTAGTATACGTGTTAGTGTCAGTAGAGCATTGATATTGTGCGTAATCAATATAGCCAATCTATGAGATGGTTTGAGTATCGCTTGATATCCAGGTACTAGATACTAATCTGATACATAGATATTGCAACTGTATTATCTATGCTCTAATATATTTATTACTAGTATTTACATAACCTAATTGTACAACTAAGAACCTAAAATTAAAAAGCTTAAAAAAATATAATATGATGACTAAAATATATTATAGGGGTAAATATATAAAAGGGGTCCCTTTAGGCAACGTTCCGAAGATACTGGCAGCGTTCCCTCTTTGAATAGCTAGACTAATTCTTTGTCCAAGGTAGCTGCCAGCTCTTCGGTCTTCTGTGATGTCGACTAACCTTTTCGTTATTTCTTTGAAAAGTCTACGCTCTATATTTGTAATGATAGTCACATGATCTAATTTCGATTACGATTCTAATTTCGAATCAAAACTCAATGTTTAATGAAATAATCGAACTTCATGATAATGATCATGAGTTCGATTTTTGTTGCCTGGTTGTCATGATAATTCTAAATATAACACAAAAATGTGTTAATACTTACGACTGTATTTTTTAATACAAAATTTGGAAATTGTACAAAAACGTTTTCTGATTTTATTGTAATTTAAATAGCGAACAAAAAGATATAAGGATATACTAATAATAATAATAAACTCTTTATTGTACACATAGAAGAAATATAGATTTTATTTGCTGAGCTTTGGAGTGTCTGTTTATAATATTAAAATAACCGTTTTTTATTACATGCATATGAATATAAATACGATACATACACCAAAATAACATTTTATATAATTTTTGTCTTTCTGTCTGTCTGCCTGTTTGTTTCGGCTAATCTCTGAAATGGCTGGACCGATTTTGACGGGACTTTTTTTGCAGGTAGCTGATGTAATAAGAAATAACTTAGGCTTTTTTATGACTAGAAAAAATAACAGTCGCGGGAACAGCTAGTATCTAATATAATTTATATAGTTGAGGTAGGTAATGAGAATTGGGTATCATAGAAAGAATATATAAATATATGTCTGTCCTCTCATTTCGTCTGTACTCTAGTACTCATTATTCATCTACTTTCATAAGTCACTGATGTTAACTCAACCCAGGTCTAAAAAAAAGTACAATACGTCTCGTTTAAGAGTGCATTTTATAAACTTTATCTACATTCTTATCATAGTCGTATACTATCACATCCCGATAATTAGTATTATAAATTATAAATGTATAGTTTTCTGGTAATTACTGGAAGCTTAACCAAAAATAAATATAAGTACAATAACACATTTTTCAGAGGTATTCCAGATGGTTTATTTTAGAGATTGTAATAGAATGATGCATCCGCCTGAACTAATAGTTTACGCTGGCGGGGCACCAGTGGAGGGTAATATAATGAGCATTAAGTCAGGTCAGTTAACCCATCTTTGCAATTTACCACGGTAGTTTCCTGGAGGAAACCGATGGCAATGAGGTTAGCTCATAGTACTAACAATGCCCTTCCTCCCTTCCAGATGGAGTTGTCAGAGGCATTATCAACTGTTACCGTTTGTTCAAGTAAACCTATTTATTTTTATTTATAACAACAATATAATGGGAAGAATATCGTAATGAAATGAAAGTAGTGATTATGACGTCTATAGCAGAATCCTGCATTTGAGATCTAATTGAAATTGTAAGGCGGTGTGTAAGCACTGGAATTGGTTCTCAAAATTGATATCGGATTTCTAATTTTTACTCTAATATTTGAGAATTAAAAATTAAAGCAGAACACTGTTGTAATAGATTAATAGAAGGTATAGGCTTACTTTATATAAAACCATATAATAATTATATTGATGTCGTCGTGCAGTTTATTAATATTTTTTTATATTATATTTAATATAAAAAAATATTAATAAAGTGCATTAATGTTTGTACCTACCGTACGAGGAATCGAACCCGCGACCATTGCAAATAAGGCGGTTTGCTAAACCTAGAGCTAGATCACGAGACCATCAATGACCACAAGACCACAGACATCATATATACATATACATTTTAATTTTGTTTATTTACTAGCTTGATAGCGGCTACGTACACGTTGTCTGTTATTAAATGCCTGGTATTAACTTTGATCAACCTAAAACTTTTTTTTGTGAATCAATTAAAACAAAACAAATAACACCATTGCACCGCTCGCCATCGACAGTGAATTCATCTTCACACCATTAGAATAAATTAATGATTTTCCTTCCACGCATACTCAGATTGTGGAATGATTTACCAACCGTGGCTTTCTCCAAATACTATAGAATGGAGTCTTTATAGGTAGGTAGGTAGGTAAAGTTTCATACCGTCAACGCGAAGATACCCTTATTATAGGTTACGGTAACAGCTTATGATTCGTATGCTTCTTTGTCCCTATTGTAGGTTACAAATATGTTACACGAAGCAATACACCACTGTAATTCGAATTTAAAGAAGTTAACCTGTTCAAATTGGCCTGCACAAACGTACACAAAAAATTCTAAAAACTGTTTTAGTGACCTCGGTAACATAAGTATAACAGGTAATTTTTTTTTAATTTAAAATACAAACTGGCTTCTTTACAATTTTGTAAAAGGTATGAATGATATTATCATGTAAATGTCGGGAAACGTGTATAGCACATAATTTTAGATGAAGACGAGTTGATTTGAGAATTCGCGTTTACTCGTTTGTGTCGAACAGTCTTCGATGAGGACGTAGATACATATGTATTGAATGTATACAGAGCATATACAGGGGAAGTCTTAAATTAAGGAAATCTTATTAGGAAATTCCGACGTGTGTCGTCGCCTAAAAGCTGGAGCGAGGGTTGCATGCGGGACTAATGAACGTGTTCAAAATTTATAACACCTTTCACCTCCTAGCTATTTTCTAAGAAGTAAATTTTACCTCAAACTTGTTATGTATAGTGACCAACATTGTGCTCATATATTGTTACTTAAATGTACCAATAAAATGTATATTTAATATTAGACTAGCTTAGACTGTTATCCAAGATGGGACGTTTTCAACAGTCGTCGTTAAGGTGCCAAGTAGTACCCCTAAAATGTAGATATATAATCATCAATAGAGCAAGATTCCAGACCTGCCGTTATTTCTTTTCTGATGAAAGTAATATGTATGAACAAATGTCGTAATGTCCCTTAATAATCTAATAGCCATAGTATTTATCACCATAGTATTTATAGATCAAACAAAATGGGCGTGCGCTATTGTATTTGTTCCTCATATAATAATTTATAGTAACCCAGTACAATTTACACAGCATCGTCTAGTCCCAAGTTAGGCAGAGCTTGTGTTGTGGATACTAGTCAAATGATATCAGTACATTTTTTTTATATACCTACATAATATATATAGGAAACACTCAGACCAATACAAATAATCATACTTATGACTACAAATGTTTGTACTGTGCGAGAAATCGAAGCCGAAAATAGGAAGTAAGGCGGTGGCTAAACAGCTAGACCACCGAGGCCTGTCACCACATTTAATACCAGATGATGTTATTCATAAGAATTGTCTCAGGAACGGATTAAAAATTAGGTCTGGACAATTTTTGGATATTAGATTGAACTGGCAGTTTGTAAATAATTTTAAAATTGTTATCTTATACATATAAAAATTATCAGTAAATAAAACTTATTCTTGTTAATCTAGCGGGTATTCATATGATTTTCGTTCGTCAGAAAATAAGTGACGTTTGGCAGGCTAAAGTATATACATATATATTTTTATAATATTAAATGAACCTATACATTTTTTATAATCTGTGCCGAAACAAAATTATATCATCTGCTTTTAATTTTTTTTCTTTTCAATTGTAAGGGTATATCCATAAAAAAACATTAAACAGAGTAATATATTTATGATGTTTCAACAATTATTGTTAGCGTTGCAAACAGATGTATATTGATAAAGTCTTGTATTTGGCAATTATTACAAAAATGAATTTTACAATGAGAGATTCAAATATAAGTAAGTATAACAGGTCTGTCCTCTCTAATCAGATACATGGGTTTACATAAAATAAAAAAAACAATTCTATAATCATTATGTACTTCGTCAGTTTAATAAAAATAAATTTAAAAAATATATAAAGACCAAAACATGCCTCCTGATAAGAAGTACTAAATGGTATTTTTATCAACGTAGTTATTCAATGGTAGGTATTTTTTGCAAGATGTATATCTGTTATGGACTTTGGTATTTTTTATATAGTATTTCTTAGAGGCTATTGATGTAATACTTCTTATGATATATTTTTCTTTTAGGAATTATTTATTATTAACCGTTGTTTCCACTTATTTAAAGTAAATTAGATTAATTAAAAAAGCCATAAAAAATAAATAAAAACTATCATACTAAATTCTGAATTTCACATTCAATCGAACAATTTTCTTTACATACTTCAAATAAAAGTCATTAAAGATAAAGTTAGTATCTATACATTTAGATACCTTTTCACATACTTCAGATTAGATTATTATATAATTAATATTTGAGTCAGGCAGGAGTCACTAATGAGGTCACTATATTAATTACGAATGTATTAAAAAATTATTAACAATTATGCAATTAATATATGTCCTCGATGCTGTATAAACAGCATTTTAATTTTCCTAAACTTATATCTAGATTACGCTAGTTCAACTTAACTTACTACTTTTTGAAAAAACGCATGAAAAACTGTGAGTATTAGAAGCGAGTAAAATCGTGGTTTAATATTAGGAGCAGAATCCGTAACAGTTTGTATCCATCTTGTGTAATTGGAAACTCTAGTGTATAGTTCTGGCCGTGATGAATTCTCGCTCATGCAATCGTTTGGCAAGAATGAGATTCCTGTTAATATGCCGCCGCATACTAATGCGTTTCCTTGATCACCCTGAAATTAAAAAAAATATATATATATTAATATCTAATTAAAAAAAAAAAAAATCCGCAACTTTAGGTGAACTTAATTTCCATATATGTATTTTTATTATATATAACATCGTACATGAATAAGGAAAAATATTTGAAAGTGAACTAACCTTACAACCTTTTGTATTGTTATCACTAACGTTCGTGCAAACCATGGAGGGTAAAATTTTTTCCACTTGGTCAAAATTATTAAACAGTGATATGCAAGAATTTTGATTTAAAATATAATTGTTTATATACTGCAACTGTACTGACGGTATCTGAAAATAAAAATATAAGTCATAAATACCTATGTATGATATTTCGCTTAATTGCTGAATCAGATCTCAGAGTTGTTTATTGATCGTGAATCAATCATCAACAATACAACACCAGATTTCTCAACATTTCAGGTGAGTAAGCTTTTACCAAGATAAACTATACTACAGTGGAAGCCGAATTTTTATATTGGTAAAATATAAAAGTTGTTGAAGTAGTACTTCACAGACTTTCACAGTCATCTAAGTACGTACCTACTATGTATCTCACTTATTACTGCCGCTAAGCAGCTTGCTTAGAATTTGTTTTTATTTAGGAGGTAAGATTTGGCAGGCAAAATTCATATTACAGACGCATGGTAGCACGTTGTAATATTATCTTTCTTACCATTCTAGTTTTGTAACTAAATAATATAAATTACACTTGGCCAGGATGTGTATACATAATAGCGATGATTTATATGATAAGTTTAATTCTTCTTGTTGTGGTATAGCAACAATTTGTATCACTATTAGTGTGTTACTATTTGATTAGGTACTTATAATTTATTGGGCAACGCATTTTCAGCGTGGCAATAATAGTATGGTATAAATTATAGTTTTTGTACTTACAGAGGATAAATTAGTCTGTGCACCCCAACCGGCAATTGTGCATACTGTTGAGTCACGTGGTGTGTAATCGGAAGGTGGCAATGCTAGTGGTTTCACAACTCTTTCCGGAAAAGGACTTACCAACTGAAAAGAAAGAACAATATTACGATTAAGTCTATAAAAATAATTCTAGTGTGCTTTGTAGGAAGCTTAATCTCCTTAATCATTGAGTACTAAAGGTAAATAAATTTTAATTGCCAAAGTTAACTTTATATAGCTAAAATAAATTATCCTAAAGGTAAAAAGTAGCTAAAATGCTCTAGGAAAACGGAGTTCGGTATTATCCATAAATATTCTTGGATACTGTGAGTACTGTGGGTCGAACTTTCGGGTAATTGAACAAAATATGGACATTATTTAGTAGTTTTTAATACTTTGATGTGCTCGTGACAACATGAATGTAATTGAACGTGAGTTGTTCAATAGATTTCACATCTCATGTGCAAATTATAAAGATATTATCTAAACTAACTAAATTCACTTGACGTTGAAGTTTAGATATATTTAACATATAAGATTTCACTTTTAGTTTAATGACACAGTTCAGAACAATAAGTTTTTATTAGATATAGAAAATATATACTTACAGTAATAATGGCAAGATCATTAGCACGAGAAGGTTCAATTAGATGTTCAGGGTGCCTTGTATAATTTTCTATACTTCTTATTCTATCTGATGATGTTTCATTTAGAAAAGCGGAGCCTGCAAATACTATGAAATCGCTTTCATTATAGTGTATCACTTGTCTGTAAAATAATACAGTGAAAATCAAAGATGCAGTTACGTGTGTTAGGCAGAGGCATTGTTAACTATCGATGTCGATGTTGTGGTGAACGCAACACTTGATAAGTCTACATTTTGCTGGGTATGTTTGATTCTATACGTTGAAATCAAATATAGGGGACGAGCTTATTTAGATAGATAGATAGATAGATAGATAGACACGATGCTCAATTTTGTACAATAGTACTGTATATATTTATACTTATATGGTGTTAGTATGACGGCCTAGGTGGTGTAGCGGTTTAGCACACCACCCTACTCTTAATCGCCGCGGGTTCAATTCCTCGCACGATACTATTGTACTCATGAGTGTTGTTTGTATCGGTAAAGGTATTTGCTATGAATATTTGTTATAAATTTACAAATATATATATATATATATATTAGTGGTCTAATACCCATAATACATGCCTTGCCTAGCTTGACGCTAGATAGCACTATGTGAATTGTCCTGATATATTATTGTTATATTTTTGACAGACCGTAAATATACCACATTAAATATTTTTTCTAATAAACTATATATACATTTCGTATTTAGAAATATTGTGCGTTTTTCTAATCTAATGTGTAATCAATCTCAGAGAATTTTAACCCATTTCAATGCAATTTTTACTCAAGTAGGTTTGCGTAATATTTTTCTTTATTTTGGCAACAGATAGTCATTGCGTAAATACAAATAACTTATTTTTTACAATAAATTTCAAATGATTTTATTTTCAACTTAAACATATGGACACCAACAGAACTTTTTAGATTAAAATATTGTGGATTTACACATGCACAATATTGTTTATTATGTTACAATCTGTTTACAGACATAAGTTATGTTTCTATTGTCATTTATAGTAACTAAAATTACAATTTCGCTGTAAAAGCTAGCTAAAAATATTTACTTGTTGTTAGCGTAGTCGATACGATATGTACAACTGGCAGCCGTCAAAACATGCCGTTGTGTAATCAATACGCCACCACACGTATGTCCGTGTCCCGGATTAGAAATGTCACTAACACGCTGAATGGAAACCTGTAATGATAACAAATATAATTATAACCATTTCTACAATTAAATTATACTTTTTTTTTGTCTCTTTCTCGTCTATTTCTGCCGCCGCATGATTATTTCAAATTCGAATTAAACATATCTGTATTCATGTAGGTCTATTACAGACTCTTATGATATGTAATATCTACCGTCAGTTCGGAATGATTTCAAGATGAGAAGAATTAACAAGTAACAAGAACTCAGCTCGTATTCTTTTCAAATAAATGTTGTACATGTTTATAATAATACAGATTCATTTTTAAATTAAAATTTGGTGTTAAATGCCTAACGACGGTGATATACATCACATTATCATGTGACGCCCAGAATACCCGTCTTGCGTTGCCATTCAACCATAGAAGACTACTAAATGATATACCGTCATACCTTGTAGTTTCACTGCAATGTGTAATGCTCCAAACACAAATTACAAAGGTTGAAATGGGTACGACAGGGGTATCTACGTAGATAACTTTGTCCAAAGTCAACCTCTTGTGTACAGACCGATATTGTATATATATATGAAGAGGAAATTCATTTTGACACTTGCATATGTTTGATGTAACCGCAGCAATAAACTAGAGAAATATAACAAATAATTACCATATAAGAAAATTGTTCAATGGTGGCATTTAGTCCATTTAAAATTCTTTCCGTTATTGTGAGTTCTAAAGGTCCTGCGTATGAGCCTGTAAAAAAATTAAGTTGAACCAAGTTGTACCAAAATTTTATTGCTAATATATAATATTTATAACATATTATGATTATCACTGAAGCGTACAAACTTATTTTCTCAGGTAGACAAAGTCATCACCTATCGCTAAGCAGTGTATTTTACAAGTTGTGTATTGATGGGAATGGCCAGACATGGTAGTGACATTACAGAATATAGAGGTGAACAACTTAGATCTCAAGAATGGCAAGTATAGTATATTTATATACACATAAAAAGTTTTGAATACGTCTAAAAGTAGGCATGGTTGTGCTCTAGGTTCTTAATAATACTTTTTAAGATTTATATTACAGTATTTGGGGATCCTGTTCTGACTATTTGACATGACTGACGAGACGGTTATATTGTGAGGAAAAATTTGTTAGTAACTTTCCCGTAATATCAATTACTGGAAGAGCTATAAAAAAAGGGATATAGTGACGAAGACTGCAAAGGTGAAATAGTCGTACGTCGAATATACGGACTTATTCTCTTTCCGGCTGTACATTCGATTTTGTGCAACTTGCTGATCGCGTCACATAGATACATAATTTTAGGCACACTAGGACATTATTTTGTAAATAAGCTTGTAAATCTATTGGCGGGAAAAATATAAAAATAAATAATTAAATAGAGCAATATCTCGTAGTTCTAGGCACGTCGGAATAAAAAAGCCTGTGTTATTCTCTGATAATATATGTAGTTATATATTTCACTTATATATATATCTCTGATAATATATATAGGTGAAATAATATTTAAAATCTATTTTTTTTCATTAAACAAACATATGAGATTGATATGGTTCGACAGGAATATCGGTAAACAGATAATAACTTCGTTTTAATATTATAACACCACCGTAAAACTTACAGAGAATATAAGAGTTCACCAGACTTAGATTTTTTCCGTCAGTTATCGGCTCATCGACTGATACGGCTCATTATTACCGTTTCTTTGTTAAACTATATTGATCAATATTGTATAAATATTCTCACAACAGATTCAATCGCACCGAAATTCTGAGCACAGATGTTTCCACTAGCTTCCTTAGCAAATAGTTTCACACTTAATCGAACTAACAATATAAAATAATAATAATAATTTAAATATGAATATTAAAATATAACGCAATAATATTTTTACTATTACTATATTATGTTATCTGTGCTATTACTAACTTACAAATAAAGGCCAGTGGCAAAAAATATAAAATTTTTCCCATCACGATCACTGTCACAGTTACAACCTCACACCACGGAACATTCGCCTACAACTAACCGTTTATTAGAATATCGATAATTATAATATATATTTTATCTCTATTGATCATTTATCAGTTCCCCCAGAATTCATGTCATAGATAACTGTTGCCCTATATGGTGAAAAGTAACCAAAATTGGTTATTTTTTTTTAGTTTGTTGTACAAAGAAAAAAGATATCATTCAGGACATTATGACACATCATCGTCAAAAATACTATAGTATACGCTATAAACATATTTTCTAGATATAAAAAAAAATTAGTAACATAGATATAAAGATAAGAAAATTCATCACTATATGTAATCATACTTATGATTACAATTTATACAAACATTTGTAATGCTTGTGTAATGCGAGCATCGAATTTGTAACCATCGGAAAGTGGAGAAGCGTATTTATTACCTTCACATAACTGACACCCTAAACAATAGACTTTCTTCATAGATACATCTATCTTATAAATGTATGAGGTTTACCAAATATATCAAATAATCACATAAATTAAAGGATAAAAGAGACATCTTAGTCCTTTGGAATGGTAACATATGAGTGGTATCATGGTGGTCACATTATGTCCGTGCTATACGATGATTATCGCTTACCATCAGGTAGGCCATCAGCTTGTTCCCTATAATTGCTTACTTGTTCATGAGTATAATGCTTCTTTGATATGCTTAAGACTTTGAGTCTATGGAGGCTATATTCAGGAATAAATATAGGATAGTTAAAACGAGGATAAATTATTACAAAAATAGCTGTCTGGTAATATTTATTATTGTCGGGAATATGTTATTTTATAATATTTCCAACAGTTCTTACTCACTTTATTTTCTAATAATGAAAAAATCTGTGATAGTTGTTATCAAACCATACCACAATCTACGTCAAATTTAAATTTCCAATTGTAACCTAAAAATGCTTTTAAATGCTTTACTATATCACAATGTCACCACGTAAACGCAAACACAATAATAAACATGGGTATTTCAGTCGTTTCGGCTGGTTTCAAATACCATTGAAGGGGTAATCTGCGCTAATGAGAATGTTAATGTGCTACCCCATCAGGTTTGGTTTCGTAAACACCTCTATGTGGAAATTACGTAACCCATTCTTAATGGTGTGTCAATAAATTACCTGGATGTATATGTCACTTCAAGCGAATTACAAGAAATTTACTTGGTATATTTTAAGTTGTTTGAGTTATTGCTCTACATTTTATAAATTTCAAAGTCATGTTTTATGTACTTGAAAGTGTCTAATGTAATCGGTTAAATAAATACTCGTATCATTGTGACTGAGACAGATTGTGGCGTAAGTAACTACTCGTAGTTAATCACAAAATCGTCTGTGATCTTAAGATGACAATTGGGATTTCATTGAGACATAACAGATAAATTTTATTTTTATCTAACAATTTTTAGTGATATTTGGCAAGTTTGTATTTTAGGTCTATGATTAAAGTTCAGCTTTTGATGAATCATAAAGATTGATCAAAGGTAATTCACCTTATATATGTAACAAAAGTTTATCTACTGATTAAATATTTCACGAGCATTCATTTTAAACTCAAGTCCAGTTCAATGACCGTCAAAAAATATCAGTAAGTCTCTGAAGTAGGTTTTAACAAAAAACGAAGTATGTGTTTTAGAATATATAACCTTTTTTAACTAGGATTATATATTTATATATTTTCCTCGATTCAATTTTCCTCCTTTAGGTACCTCAAACACAAATGAGTGAACGCAAGTGAACACTTATTTAATTATTTTTATAAAATGTACAAATCCATATAATACAACAAAATATGATTTTATACTGATTATGAAACAGCACCATGGAGTTACTTATAAATAAGATATCTTCATAAATATATAATACCGTCCACCTTGTCTTTATCTTTAATATCATTCTTTTTAGTGATGGCACCCCTTGAAAAGAATATAAACTCTATAAGATCTTTGCTTACCTTTTTTAGCCGCCATAGCTTTTGTACCTTCCTTTGTAAATTGTTCCGGTTGCAAGGATTATAATATGCAAAAACTTTGCCTGGTTACGATATGGTCCTACGAAATATCATCTCTGAGGTGTAAAATAAAAGTCAAGGGTAATTTAATCATACAGAATACTTCCGGCTACTTATTTAAATCATATTCTTTTATCACTGTTCCTACCGTCCTGTTCTGCAAGCTAACTTGATTGGAGAGCACTGGCAAGTTATATTTTGTACCAGTTATTAAAATAGTTTAATGTTTAAATAATTTATATGTCTAAAATACCGTCTCTACGTCAGACAGGGTGTCCTTATAATAAACCTTCACACTGTTTACTCAATATGTATTCCTTAATCTATTCTAATATTATATTGAACGCAGTATATAGAACATTAAATAAATGAAATTGAGAACCTAATCAGGTTTTCAATTGCATTTATTTAATGTTTAGCGATAGCTTCGTCAATTTAAAGATATATCTTAATCATCATGATTCACTCCCATGATCAATAAATACTATCACTATCAATATAGATCTGTTTTTGCTATCTCAATATAAAAGGGATAGGCTTACCGCTATCTCTTGGATTAATGAGATTATTATACAACAGTGATAATTGAAAAACGTTTCATTGCGGCACGGAAATTCCAGCCTGTACATCAAAATTTTCCAAATTCGACTAACTTTCTATATATTTTCAATAATATGAACAGAATACTATTGATCCGCTGATTACGTCTAAGATGATTCAATAATTTGACCCTCGTATTATTACTCCCTTATTAATAAAAACTAAAAGCTGTTATCCGCAGCTGATCTTTACATCTTCACCTTAACTTCGTACTCCTTTTTTAATTGATGACACTCGTCTGTGTAACTGTATACGTTGGAGAGCACAAGTGAGATTTTTTTTATGAGAGATGACAGTTTTTTGTTGACAAAAATTCAATATGTTTTCAATTCACTCTCTGTAAGACTACTACCGTTTAATACAATTAAATCTCGATGATAAAAAGTAACACTTACACACATACTACACTAATAAATCACATCAGCTTCGCCTGAAAGCTCACAAATTGTGAGTTTCTATTTTCACAACATGCGCAGATTTATAGACAATATTATTCTGGAATGCATGTACTTTATAAAAATATTTAAATTCGATGAAGTTATTATTATTGTCTTCTTTATTTTTTTATCCTTTCTAAAAAAACTGGTATTTCTATATTATAATCCTTATTATTATTAATATTATAAATTCATAGGTCTTTTTTAAAAATTTAAATAAAATTTGGTACACAAATAGTATAAACCCTGAGAAAAGATATAGGCTACTTATTAATGCGAAAAAAGTTTGCAACCGGTTGAAAAGGAAAATGAAAAGTTATATAGAAATATTGTCACTTTTGTAGCTAGAAGCTTGAAATTTATTTTTCAATCTGTTGTTTATATGTAAATAAATATAGACCATCGAAGTTTGTAAAAAAATTACTTTGAAAGGGTAGTATATGACAGTTTGTATGTCATTTTTTAAACTAGAACGATGAAACTTATTGGTTTTTATTTTTATTTGTAAATAAAATAGCCTATATAATTAATAATGCTATCTAAGGTCTCTATTCCACGCGGACGAAGTCGCAGGTACAGTCAGTACTATACTAATTAGTATACAGTCGTACCTTTTATAGGTAAAACGTCTTAAATATCAATTGACAGTCTATCATCTCAAAGTGAGACGATTCTGAAGATCGTCTTTGTACTTCGATGGACTCGAGATATATTTGAGCTCCTCTGTATGCGCTTTACAGATATAGAAAATTGGGATTGAGGTAGGGTATATTGTACATGTGACTTTGTGTAGGTATATTATTATTAGTATAAATTGACAAACAAATTTTGTTTTATATTATATCAAGGATTTAAGTAACCTTGAGCTATTCGACACGTCCAAACACCCGTCTGTACAAAATAAACAATGTATCTACAGCTGCACAGAAAATTGGGATCGTGAGTACATTATATCCGAAATTGTAAAAGCTTATTATTTATCTGTTATGAGTAGGGAATGCGTTTATGAAGAAAATTCATAGAAGGAATGGTGTCAGTTTAATCGGAATAGATAATGAGCTATTATTAACTTTACATGATATTGTCAGGACAATGCTATAAAGAAAACAATATGTTTACGATCACCGTCTTATATTTTAAAAATCATTAACAATATATTTTCCTACACAAGTTCGTTCACAATGTTCGTTAACAAATTAATGCCGTTAAAAGAAACAAAGTAACACATTCAAAACTTTAATTCTAGATTTCAATTTGACAAGTTATTATAAAATATGATAGGTAATTAAATTAGAATAATAATATAGTAAATATTAATAACCGTTGATGACAATATAGTTTTTTATAAATCTTTATGACACTTGGCCATCCGTATAAATGCGTACGACCTTTTACTTAAATTAATACCGTTACATAAAAAAAATATTAAAATACATATATTTAAAAAAAACTGACAATATATAAAGATCAAAGCTTCAAAGTTACTTTATATATAACTAAATAACAAGAACTAGGTATTCTAATTGGTAATTTATTAACTTTCTAACATTATATCAATAATATTACAGACATTATTTCAATACTAACAGGACATTATTATATGATCATTACAGGATATAATATTAAATATAATCGATGGGACCAGAGTTGTCATTCCATAGAACCATTAAGACCAAGGCTGACCTATAATATACATATATTATATATTTCATTTGTATGTACATATACTAAATTTCTTCGGACCAGGGTTGTTCAGTAAATAAATAAGGATCAGGAATCTGCTTTGCTAGGAATATGTTATCTAAATAACATATTAATTAAATTTTAAATTACTTAATCTTTTTTACTTTATACTACAGATGTGTATTTGAATATTGTTGTATACAGTTAAATTATATCGTAATATAAATAAATATAATCAGCATATATACTATTGAATTATAATATAGCTTTTAGTTTTGAGAGTTTTAAAATATACATATAACTTCATATAACATATAATATAAAGACATATTACAACAAAGAATAATTCCAATAGGATTATTAACGTAATAACTTTAAGAAATCAATAAAATATTGTGTTACCTTTCTACTTTTATCACTACGTAAAAATGGACCCAAATGATCGACATTTATGATATCAAAGGGATTATCTACGTACTTGATAGGATGCACAAATGTTGCCTTTTTATCACCAGAAGACCTAGAGTAAGTACATTCCAAGCTTGATTTAACGTACTTTTTTACAAAAGTGCACCATACAGAACCAATATCATCATGATTAAATTTAATGATTTGTCACCTTTGGGGTGTACCCGTATCACCGTAAAATGTAATCCTAAATAACTTTCCACTTTTTAATTTTGTAATTGCCTTTCATATCGACTACATCATCTAAAGTTGAATCTTGAAGAGTATAAATGTCATAAATAATTAAAACTAAACATAAAAATATAATTCTTCTAAAATATGATTTTGGTAGTTCTTTGTATCTCTGTACCTGAATTTTGTAGCGTGACTAGCCAATTCTCTTCATTAATATTGCTAACATCATAGAAACTATTAACCTAATCTAGAGTGTCATTGAAGAACCTGGTCTATATTCAATATCGAAATGATACTCATGCTCACCACCTAGCTACTCGCTGTATCATCTCTCTTCTGAAAAGGTACGCGTGAAGAATTGCAATCTGTAACTACTTTAAAGTTTACACATTATAAACATACTCTAAATTTCTGAAGTTCAATTACGAGTGTCTCAAGGTCATATGATGAGTAGTTTTGTTCCTCAGGTGCAGACTGCTTGCTAAAGTATGCTACGGGGCTAAGCAATCCGGATTCATTACGTTGCAGAAGAATACCAGCAACGCCAGTATGGAGTTCAGTTGAGGGTGGTATAGAGTTAAAGTTGGGTTTTGAGTCAGTTTATCTTGTAATTCTCTGATTGCTGAAATCCAAGTACAAATCACTGCAAAAAAACTAGTCTAGTCTTAAAAACTGATGTACATTTTGTTGATTCAAAGTAGTGTGAAACTTTTCTACAGTTTTCAACTTTCAACTTTTCTACTTCGATTTTCCTAGATTCCTGTCCTATCCTACTTACCTTTCTTTGAAACCTCGAATCCAAGATATAATACCAAAGAATAATTTTAATTATAAAATTAAGCCAGCATTCAAAAATAAGCGCAAATATTTTCTAGCATATCCAAAACTTCTGAGAAATCTTTTGCGTGAATTATAACATCATCTAAATAAGCTAGAGCTTCTATATGACGCGTAGAACCCAATACTTCATTAATTCTAGATAAATGTTGCGTAGAGCATTCGCGAAACCAAATGGCATGAACTCTGAACTGAACAAAACTCAAAATGGTGGTTGGGCATTAAAAAGGCCGTGTAATTATTTTGTATTAGCAGATAGCACACAGATTCCAGGTCCAACATAGTATTAAATTGATGACCACCTAGAACATCAAGCTGGTCATATATTGATGGCATAGGATAATTGTCTGTAATTGTATAATTTGTGGCTAATTGTTATATCACAGGAAGCTTGTAAGTATAGTATAGTATAGTTTATCGCCAGTTTTAAATACCATTACATGAGGTTGTTCAGTGAATGATTGTCTTATAACCGACTTACAAAGACGGAAGTTCATTAGTATAAAAATGGTTAGCAATCCCCTTAAAATCAGATAATCTAATCATAGAACATTCGCTACCGAAATTAATAAAGGCATTAAACGGAACGTGATTGTGACTGTTTTAAAATACTTATTCTCTAGTCTTTCCCTCGAAGCTGTCATGACATTTTTTTCTGCGGGCATCGGTACTTCTGTGTAATATCGTTCACTATCGTCACCCATCTTTTAGCACCTATCACATGTCTTAATTGCCTGTGAATATTGATTAGCAGTGTGACCTTGTTTGCAATTAAAACAAAGGAGATCCCGATCCCTAGAAAACCTTTTAGTTTCAGGCATTCTATTACTTCTTTGACTATCAATATCTAAATATATTTATATGCTGTTTCTGGCTTTTTTTAGATAAACTAACAGTCTATCAGGGTCCTCATACTGTGCAGCTTCTGCACCTAGCCTAACGGCATGATCATCAATTCCGTACAATATACATTCGACGGCTTGCCTACCAACTATATTGCATCTATTTATTAGTACAATTTTATCGTAGTAATAGGTTTCCAATGAGTCTCCGAAGCGGGCACGCTTAGCCAGCATATCGCTAAGCATTTGCCCATAGTTTTCATCAGAGGGGAATGCTGATAAGAATTTGGACTGCCATTTCTCCCAAGAGTACATAACCGACTGTAACCCTTCGTACCAACGTTGTGCAAGTCCGCGTAATTTCGGTAATGTATAATTTCCTTTTCTGACCACCCGTAAAAAGTAGCACACTCGTTAACTTTTTGAAGCCACATAGCCATTGTCTGTTCTTTTCTCGCGGGGTCAAACTCAGGGACAGTATTTTGCATACTATATAAGTTATAAAGAGAATCATTACGATCTATTGATCTAATTGTTTCTAAAATCCGGGATAAACTATAATTTGTACTACCTAGAACTTCTCCTACTGGTGATGGTGCCTGGTAATTTTCGTGCGGTGGCGAATTCTGTTGATGGCTGCGGTGATTGGTATTGTTGCTGACATCATCGTGTGCCCTGCTATGTTGCTGACGATCCCGGCTGCAACTTCGGGCGCGCGCCACACTTCGGCTGGACAACCGACTTCGTGACCGTTCTCGAGTAGTGCTTCGTGAAGGCTGGTTCACTTGTTGACCATAACGATTATCTTCATTTTCATGTCGCCAGCCGGGCGTCTGATCTGGTCTTGGGCTTCGCAGTTGTTTCTCAACCGGCTGCTCTCTTGGGTTGCGCTTTGAAGATCTGCTACTAACAGCCGACCGTGACAAACTCCTCGACGATGTAGACTGACGCTCCATATTGGTCATGTGTGAATGTGTAAACCAATCAGTTACTGAAATCACACAAATATTATTCGCGCAGTATACCGTTAACATTAAATACACTACATCTCATGTTATAGTTTAGTTACAATATATTGTAACTAAACTGCAACAAATAAACATTAGTATTGCAATGTACTAAAGAAATAATAAACTAATTTAAATAAGGTAACTCAGTAAAATATATGTCTTAAATAAAAAAAATTACTGACATGATTAAACCAATTTCACACTATTAGGGACGTAATCAAATATTTGTTTTAATAAAAAAATAATCATGTATTATCAATACTATTAGGCAATGATGGCGAAGAAATAAGAGAGAAATAAATTATTTACATATATGCATGAAGAAAAAAACACGTTTCAGAATAGACATGGATATCTTATATATACCCATCCCACTTCTGAAAATGTCCGCTTAATCAGAGTGGATGACGAGATGCTAAAAGAAAACAATACTTACAGATTACAATCAGTTTCTTATATTTTGAAAACAATTAAAAATGTATTTTCCCATAAACGTTTATTCGCAACGTTGATTAAGAAATTAATGCCGCCCAGATCATTCTACTCCCTCACTTTCAACATTCTATGTCACTTTTATAATTATCAAAATAGTTACTTTTAATTTTACATTTTATTTTTAAATTCAATTATATAAGTTGTTATAGAATATGATAGGTAATTAAATTAGAATAATAATATAGTAAACGTTAATAGCCGTTGGTGACAATACAGTAATAATTAATAACCGTTACTCATTTTTATTATTGTCAAATAGGTATATTGACTAATTGGTATCTAGGTATTTTATGAGTATTTTTTAAATGTGATATGTGATATCAGTTGAATAACTGATATCACATATCACATTTAAATTTAAATTTGTTTCGTGATATGTTTTTATGATAGTAAAACATACTTAATCACCAAGGTAAAGTGGGCGTCAGACTTCAAATATAAAAATTGATTACAGGTGCTAAGGAAGAAAATATACAGTTTTATAAGTTCTAAGAAATATTTTTTTGTATTAATTTACTCTTGTATATAAAATTCTCGTGTCACAATGTTAGTTACCATACTCCTCCCAAACGACTAGTAGACGAGTAGATCTGAGAATTGGTTATTATCTATTTTTCATGCCCCTAAATGGTAAGGGATATCCACCCCTAATTATATATTTTTTTTTTTTTTGACATAATATTTTATTTTAATTTTATTATTATTTAGGATTGAAAAATACATACAACCCCTATATTTTTATAGCTTTATTAATTTATACGGCAAATCAACGTTTGCCGGGACAGCTAGTAATATATAAATAGGTATGTTACTGGAATTACGTACTGATTGGTTAATATCGTGTTTAATGATTGATGAGAAGACTTACACAAAGAGCAAAATGACAACTAATAATTACTAATTATTTATAAAAAGAATATATTATTATAAAAGATACTTTTCAATAAAGGAAAATTACAATAGGTATATTTATAGTATGAGTCTACCTACCCGCCTGTGAGCGTCGTCGAGTAGAGTTATAACATCTCATTGGACTTTTTGTTACACATTCGTATGCTGATATGGGGTCTGTAATAAAAATAAATGGGATCTTGCCTGATCTAAATATTAGGAAACAAATTCAAGCAAAGCAAATAGATCTTTTTACGCATAAACTATGCTAAAAACGTTTTGTTTCGCTATTTCTCCAAGCGGGATTCTTATCTGAACATTCTACAGCGTGATGTTGCTAAGGCCGATATATTATACATAGAAATTTAAGTTTATGTTTCTACAAATAGGTTTGTAAGAAACAAGATTATTTTATCAATAAATACATAAGTGCGATTCCCGATATTTTTATTAATTCATATAATGAAGGCGACTAAGACTAGGTTAATAAATTAAGTATAAAACTATGCAATTTTATCGCTTTTGATCTATATTTTATTTTTCGAGCCTGACTAATAATGTCTTTATTAAAAAATATAAAACTTCCATTTTCCAATAACTATTTATACAAATTCAAAGACATTCTTAAAGATACATTGTAGATTGATGTGGAGCCCAAATGCCATCAGGACTCATATTGTATCTCATCAAATTATTTGAATTTGTCATAGTATTAAATAGTAGTTAATACAAAAAAATATTAGAAATATTTCGTTTTCTGTAAATTGACCTGTAATAACAGCTGTTGTCACAGCAGTAATATTATGCTTTGATAACGACTACAGGAATCAATAACAGTTTATTGATTTCTGTAGTCGTTACTCGTCGTCTTGGTGCCAATATAAAGATCTTTTTATATGTAGTAAAATGTTATTATTTTTTTATTAATTTAATGCTACTTAGAACTAAGTCCCACCCCGGGGGTGACTAGAGAGTACTGTCAGACTCCTACTCACTAAAAACTCCAAGATGTCCCTCATCCAACGTCATATGCCAAAGTCGCGGGATCACTGTGTCAGTCCACTGTGACTTCGACAGCGATGGTCCACTCTAGCAGCGGATCCCATCTCTGCCGATCCTCTATCAAGAATAAATTTTGCACTAACCTATGCCTTACTAGGGAATACAGGTAATTTATATAATAAAATAGCACCTTATAATGTTTGTTCAATCGATGAGTGGTATAAACTTAAACTGACCTGAGCGCAGAATAAGCACATATGGTATCTTTTCTTTTGTAATTGTATTAATTGGGATTGTGAGCGTCGTGATCTTGTGTGGTTTGCGAGAAATTGTAGCATTGAGAGTAGCATGAGAATTAGTAGCAAACCACACTTTGCTACTAATTCTCCTGTGAAGGAAAAACCGATATCAAACCAAAAATTAAACCGGGCGAAGACGGTAGGCTCGCCCGTTGCGGATTGTGGATTCAAATTATACCGAGCGAAATGTGGGCTGATCAATTGTTGCATTCATCACAGCATCTACAGTTGACAATATCTCTAATTACCTCATTTAGGATGACAGTCGTGACGACGTGTCAATTGCAACAGCTGAACGCCAACGCAGGTGTGATGGATGACTGTATTAGCTTAGTTTAAATGAGACACGTTCCTAGGCGAGATAAATTGTGTATATTCAGCTACTAGACAAAATGTAGTATCAAGAAGATATTAGAGAGAAATCTGTGTAGAGAAACATAACGTCAAAATATAAAAGCTACCAAATAGGTTGACTTCGACAACAGTCTGGCTACGGTTTTAGATACAATAACATACACAATACAATTGCACTGTGATGTTGAAGCTCAATTACATTCAAATAACACTTAGTCATCAAGGAGTGTCATTTTTGAAGATAAAACATACACAATAGATTAGGTGCTTGACCATTATTTTATCAACCTATAACAACTTTAGAGCGATAACAATGTTATACTTTTGTACAATTTATCCTATTATTTGCACTGTCATTCATACTTATGTTATTACCAGAAATTACTTTTTTATTACGTATTTTTTAACAGGTTAATCGCCCTGATAATACGTGGTATACACGTACACCCCCGAAGCCTCACATTTGTAACTACATATTAATATCAAAATCCTTTTATATTCTTTCTTCTAAATATCTCATTATTTTGACCTACAAGGCTACATACACAATGAAACTACTTAGTTTATAGCCATCAGTATTCTATAACCACTGCATTTGAAAGGCAGGTTAAATTTCATAGAAAGATCTTAAATAGTGAATTCTTACATCCAGTTTTATATCAAGTAACTAACATAACTACATAGGATGTATTTTTATTCTAAGCAAAATTCTTACCCATAAAGATATACATATATGCTTTCTATTCTAAACTAGTTAACTATAACATCATAAGAGTATAGACGAGGGCAAAAGATAAAAAAAAAACATTGACGCAGGAGGAAAACCTATAACAAATATTATTATCATAGTAGATATCTCACGTTTTAATGCAGAGCGATATTTATCTACTATATCTAATAGTAATATGAGTCATCGAGGACGTGCCACATTGTGGTCCATTTTGATAAAGAATCACCATCTTCATTATTTACTTGTGTTTACTAAATACCTGGTTAAAATCTTTCTTTAAAAAAATTTAATAAATGAGTTAATTAATTTCGACCTCGTTGATCTGGTGGTTTAGTACATAGCTTCCGATGGTCGCAGATTGAATTCCTCTCAGGGTACAAGCATTTGTATTCATGAGCATGGTTGTTTGTATCGGTCTGGGTGTTTTTTACGTATGTTATGTATGTATTTACAAAAAAAACAATGTAAATATTTATACTAGATGTGTAGTACCCAGAAGACAAGCTGTGTGAATCATTATGCATTATTATTGTTATGTTATATCCGATTAATAGACAAGTCAGTTAAAATAGCCTAACTTTAGCAGTCCTGTTGTCACACATACACACACATTTTACTCCTTTTAAGGATTATTTAAACCTATATATACATAGGTATTATTTTGAAAATGTATATTTATATCTTATTGGTTTCAGCGTTTCTGGCCATTATTATATGTTTTTATAATAACTTGTGTGATATAAGAAATTAATAACGATATGATTATTTTACGAACACAGGTACAATGTGTACTTATATCACACAAGTTCCACTTCATTTATTGTGGAGTATTTTGAAGTAACTAAAATAAAGGTTTGTAGTTTTTATGATAAATAGTACAAATTTTTACTATAAAAGAAAGAAAATATACTTAATAGAAATATTATACATGTATGTACTTACTATTTCCAAAATCTGCATAAAATGAAATACTTACTATACCTAAGTATTTTATACTCATTTTATACTGTTATAACCATTTGCGTATATTTTTTTTCATTTTTGATCATAAATAGCACAGAATATGTGTATATTTAAATACTTCTCTAAAAACAGCTTTGTTCGCATGATTAAATATCTATATATTATTAGTGAATATGAGACACAGAAAATGTAAACTAAATTACATACATACATTTGGAATTAAAAATTATATTATTCTGTTAGATATATCATATCTAACAGAATAATATTTTTCTGTTTTGGATTCACCTATTCTTTATTTTATTTAATATAGGTAAAAGTTAATTAAACTGTTTATTGTGTGTAGTGTGTGTCGTGTGTGTGTGTGTAGTCAACCTGTAAAAGAGTGCTGATAGAAATTACAAATTTTAGTCTCTGCTCTTATTTTGATTTGGTATTTTTTCTTTTATAAAATTATTATTTCATCATATTGTATAATCTCTACTAAATTTATCAGGATTATGCTGAATAGATTGGTTTTTTTACGAAACAAAATATCTTATATTACGTGAGTATTCAATGTATTTAAGTATTGTATGAGTGTTTTTAATCGGTATCTATATTACATTGCTTTATACGTCAGTTTATTCAAAGAATGTGTGCGTCATGATGAATGAGACTTATTTCAATGAAATTAATTTATGAAATCTATATTGACTAATCAAAAAGTATTCATTTACCTACAAATGATATAATTTTTACTACACGTTCTAAATAATTGGTCAAATGGCTATAGGTAAATTAAAAACAACATAAATTACATATCAAAAATGTAATTTATTGATAACTTAGAAATAATATACATAATATCATGACTGAAACACTGAATGAAGAAATGAGAGGTTTTCTTGACTGGCAGGCTTAAAATATCACCGAGTATTTCAATCCAATCTAAGAGATGATTATACTTGCGCTGTCTCACAAGTTAATTTTAGTGCTTCCTTATCAGATACTCAGTTAAAAAATATAATATAATAAATTTCACCAATACAATATATTTAAATAGGTAGTTAAATGTACTATGCATAAAAAGGATTTTTAGATTTTCAAAATAAGAAATTCTTGATAGACTTTTTTTTTTTATATAAAGTGAGATAGTTATTATTCAATAAATTTGTTAATTATATGCATTAATGCATATGTAAATAAGTATATTGGTTAAATATTAGGTTTATCACACGAGGCTGAAATTCAGTGTAATTTATCACCATACTGCCGATCGAATTCGGGTTAGCCGTAATAAATCTTCACAGCCTTGTTAATAAAAGCCGTTAAATTTAAATTATGAATTCCGAAACAGTCCAAACAAATAACCCTGCCGAATATTAGATTAATCTTTTAACTAATATATTTTGTTATAAAATATTTAACCTATTTATGCTATTAGTGGAAACGAAGGTTGCCAAACATCATCAGTCACTGCTGAATAGAAGTTTACTTAATAGATCACCGGTAAGAATAAACCCAACCCTATATGGTTAATACAATAAGTTCGTACTTCTAAAGCATCCATTCAGTAAAATCTTTCAAGATCTTTACTTCGTGTAACATAAGGTCGATTTACATTGTGTTTAGGTACCTGCGCGTATCGGAAGACATCGATCAGTATCAAGAGTTGATGGATAGCTTGGAACAGGTAAGTATAATATGTAGGTATATTTATATAAAAATCATTATTTTTTGGAAACGCTAGACATTTTCAATTCGATCAAATCATTAAATTATATGTAACTAATTTAATTCGATGTATTGTTTCTTTTTATAAAGAAGTATAATAAATGTATTAGCACTTGATTCCAACAATTTCTATATCATTTTATACGAATTACAACACTGTCCTTAATTTAAATATATTGTTCGACAATCATTTACATGACGTTACTCGGCTGATGACTCGTTAACGAATCTGTCAGTTCAAGAGCGTATAACAATCAAATAAACTTTGTTCACTGAGGGACTTTTAATAAATTATACACTTTTTAAATTAAATTATTATTATGATTTTAAATATGTGACATATCTAGTATAGCGTAAATAAAAATATATAAGATCGTATAAAAATACTCAAAACCGTTGCGAAATGCATTGCAATTTTTATTTTTATTTATTATTTTTAGGTTTTTTTTTTATCTCGTAGAAACACCACCTATAATAATTAAACAATTTATTTCTTATGAAATCAATAAGAATTAGAAGTATTATATATTTAAAATTAAAAAAATAGAGACATAAATTAGATATAATAAACTTTTACATAGATTATTGATGTAATAATAATAATAATCTTAGGACAATTCACACAGCGCCATCTAGACCCAAGTCAAGCTAGCTAAGCTTGTGTTATGGGTACTAGATAACTGATACATATACATAGATATTTTTTTTTTGTAAATATATATTATATACATATTATACATAGAAAACATCCAGACCGATACAAACAATCATACTCATGAATACAAATGTTTGTACCCTGCGAGGAATCGTACCCGCAACCATCGGTCGTAAAGCGGTGTGCTAGACCGCTAGACCACAGAGGTCGTCGATCACACTATAATACACTTTTTGTGTAGATTAGAATCGAAAATGTAAATTACTATTGGACACAAAGGTACCCCTTTGTATCCAAGTACAAGTGTATTTTGATTTGATTTTCGGAAGAATTTATTTATTTAAAGTTATAAGCAATTATAGTTATAAGTAACAAAGAATGACAGGTCAAATATACGTTTTTATCTATTTATGTTTTAAGCACCGGCGCACCTCAGTTCTATCAGTTGCTATTGAAGACTATAACAAACATAGATACGTACAAAGCTACTTGTAATTAGAAGTATATATGGTTTTATCATCAGAGTAGGTTACTCCCGTAATTGATCACATTTTCTTTATAGATATCAATATTATAAGTTTATAAATAATCGCGTTTCTTTCTTCTTTTGTAAGGTGTTTTCGGTTGCAGTAAAAGGCAGTGAAATTACTTAGGACTACATTGTCATGGTCATCGATAGTGGTATTGTAAATACGGGATGGTTACCACTTATTATCAGGTAGATAATCAGCTCGTTTGTCATTACAAATACTCAAAAAAAGGTTAGTTTCTTTGTCACGACTTCACGATTTTTTTTCCATGTAATTTCACATTATTGTGTAAAGTTGTATCATGAGGATGAATTTTAATTAAAAATGCATATGAAGTCAACAGATATAGTAACAGCTAATCCTTACTAATATTATAAATGGGAAAGTAACTATGTCTGTCTGTCTCGCTTTCACGCCAAAACTACTGAACCGATTTAAATGAAATTTGCTACACAGATAGTCTAGACCCTGAGAAAGGACATAGGCTACTTTTTAATGCGAAAAAGGGTTGAAATTGGGGATGAAAGATTGTATGGAGGAATCGTCATTTTTGAAGCTAGAAGCTTGAAACTTATTTGTGAGGTTGCCAATTAAATATAAATAAATATGATATACCTACAAAGTTTTTAAAATTTTTATCCTGAAGGGGGTTAAATAAATTAGGGGATAATTTTTTCTATGTAATTTTGTCATTGTTGAAGTTAGAAGGTTTAAACTTATTGTTGAGGCTGTTGATTAAATATATGTAAATATGACATTCTAAGTTTGTCAAAATTTTATATCTTTTAGGGGGTAAAATAAAATAGGGGATAAAAGTTTTTATGTAAGTACGTCATTTTTAAAGCTAGAAACTGATTTTTGAGGCTGTTGATTAAATATAAATGAATATGACATTCTAAGTTTGTAAAAATTTTACCCTTAGGGGGTTAAAATAAAATAGGGGATGAAAGTTTTTATGTAATTTCGTCATTTTTGAAGCTAGAAACTTATTTTTGAGGCTGTTGATTAAATATAAATGAATATGACAGTCAAAGTTTGTAAAAAATTACCGTTAAGGGGTAAAATAAAAAGGTGAAACATTTATCAATGGCTTTTTGAGTTAGTTTAATAAACACCTTACTAATATTATAACTGTGAAAGTAACTCTGTCTATCTGTCTCACTTATACGCCAAAACTACTGAAGAAACAGTGAAATTTAGTACAAAATTAGTCTAGATTCTGAGAAAGCACATAGGATAATTTTTAATGTGAAAAAAGGGTTGTAAGGGGGTTCATATGGTAGATGGAAGGTTGTACGTAAGAATCATTATTTTTATAGGTTCAAACTTAAATTTTAGGTTGGTGATTAAATATGATATTCAAAGTTTTTAAAATTACCCTTAAGAGGGTAAAATAAAATAGGGGATGGAAGTTTTTATATAAATTCATGATTTTTTTAAGCTAGAATGATGAAACTGTTATCATTGGCTTTTTTGGGTTTATTTATTAAATCCGTAACTAATATTATAACTCTCGATCTTGCTTATACGCCAAAACTACTGAACTACTTAAATGAAATTTTGAACACAGATAGTCTAGACCCTGAGAAAGGATATAGGATAGGATATGTACTTTTTAAAATGAAAAAAATGGATTGTAAGGGATTTAAAGGAGAGTTAACTGTTGAAATTTTCTTTTTAGCCTAATAAATAAAGAAAAAGGGTGGTTAGTGGTAGACTGTATGAAAGTGTCGTCATTTTCAAAGCTAGATGCTTGAAAATTATTTTTTAGGCTGTTGATTGATTTGTATGGAATTCTGTATCGTCATTTTTGAAGCTAAAACTATGAAATTTTTTTATTTGACTGTTATTGGGTTAGGTCATTAAATATTTTTTCATTGTTTGGTCAAGATCACTTCATTTTACGCGGACGAAGTCGCGGGTACAGATAGTTTTTAATATTTCGTTCAAACTATTTATTCAATTTTTCTACCAGAGAAGAATACTTGATCAAAAGAATATAAACTTGACCATTACGACATTCGTACAAAAATATAAAACTAATAGTAGGGTATAAGTGGCATAAAAGTCGTACAAACTGCATTAGCAACAGCGGAGTAGCGAGACGCAGAGAGCAGAGGGGTCTGAATGGCATTTTTATAAATTTATAGTTCAACATGCCAGACTGTTGACCATTACCATCCATTTGGTGCACTTAGGTTTGTAGCTTAACTGCTAAATAACAGAGAGTACGACAAATAATGCTCTTAGTGTAGTAAGCTGAACAGTAACGCTTTAGACCCGCTCCAGACGTGATTAACGTTGGCCACCTATTATTTTGAGTAATATATAGCATTGAACGAATACTATAAAAATAGAACACAATACATTCCTATTTAAGTTTTGATATAAACTTTCTCTTTTCATAAACACTAAGATATCTGTTGGAATATTTGTAACTTTAATATTTATATAAAATATTCAAGTTTATTATTATTCTTTGTATGACATCTAGGCTAAACAACTCGGACAAATTCATGCTATATCTAATATACCCTTTAAAGAAAAATTCAGAATTCAATTGTTTTCTTTTGTAAAACGTGTGTGCTTACAAAATGCTTTACAAAAAAAAAAACAATTGAATGCTGATTTTTCTTTGATACTTCTATGATGTATCTATACAGAAAGAAATGTTACAATTAACAAAACTATATATGTAAACACTAATGTAGCAAATAAATTAAAATGAATAACAAGTAGTAGGAATTTATAGTAATTCATTTTTTTTCATTTCATTCACTTTTCAATGACTGTTTAAGTTACCATGAACTAATTTAATTAGGCATATGCTAGTATTATAATTATCAATTCATATATTCTTAAATACAATCACTATAAAAATAATTACAATAAATAACAACATAATCAGAGCTCTATTTATGAAGATATAAGGATAAAAACAAACACCAAATAGTTATGATCCTTCTTTATTGGAGTCGGTTTACAAGATACTCGTTTTGGAAATCATTATGAAAAAAATCATCGTATTCGATTATGTTAAAACACTTTATTACTTTTTTCATGTCGAAAACGAAGCAATTTTGTCTCAAAGGCGACGTATTTTACTTTACCCGAAACATATTCCTTTATGATATTCCGGAACATATGACATGCATATTTAACGTCTTCCATGTAAATAACAGAATAACGAGAAATTGATGCTTTTTCTAAAAAGTAGCTTTTAGCGGCACCTGCCTCTCACTTCAGTCGATAGTTAATATCGCTATAAATATATTATTAAATATCCAATAGGCCACAGGCGATTTTTACGAGCCACAGTTGGTTCTGTAAATCAAAATTGATCGTATGTATTCGTTAGGAATAAACTACGCAATAGCATCGAGAGTGTCATAGTTTAGCGGTTTCATATCCCGAACGTGTATGGTCAAAAGATTATGAGTTCGATTATTGCTGACACCAAAAGCCTTTGTATTTAAATTTATATTCCTGCTTAACTGTTAAATAATGGAAATACGGATAAAAAATAAATTTAATCCAAAATACAAGTAAGTTCAAAATATACAATTTGAACAGCAAAATGTGGGTAAGTCAAGTATTCTGATTACAATATTTGAGATTACTGTTGCTAAGGTCACAAAATAGTATCTTCTCTGTACTTGATAACGATAGCATTTCCCTTAAATAGGTAATTTTTGTATATTTGACCAACTTTGTATGTACACGTGTTTTATCTGAAGGTTTAGTCAACAGTCAAATTGCAAACATACACTATAAGTAAATATCCCTTTTTATATTCATATATGATGTCAAAAGCATCATTTAATAAAAAGATATAAATTGAATAATGTGTTATAGATTTGCTTGTTTTTATATTAACTACTATGGCCATAAATACGTTATGTATGATTTTCACTACTATTTTATTTACCAGGTGTAAACTATAAAAAGCCGTCTGCATGGTTACCCCAATCTTGCCTTTTTATTTTAACTGCTTAACTTATATTGTAAGCTATGTTTCTGATGTTATGCTAATTTAAATGAAAATTTGATAATTTACTGAAATATTTCACTAAATATACTAAACTATAAACGAGGAAAATTATGCCATTTCCACAAAGTAAAAAAATTAAAAGAATGTCATTTGTTTGATAATGATAATGATTTGAAATTTTAATTGCACTTACAAGTTGCTTTCAGAAATTCATTAGAACAGGTCATTTTTACTATGTATTTCCTTGTAATTTCTAATCTTTTGAATAGAATAGAATAGAAAATCATTTATTCAAATAAACTTACATTGAAGCACTTTTGAATAGTCATAACATTTTTTTTTTTTTTTTTAATCTACCGCTCATTCGGAATGCTGTCTCATCACAAGAAGAACAAGCAAGAAACTTGTGTGTTGCTCTTTTAAATAATTTATTCTTACTTACAATTTAAGTTTAAGTGTGTGAATACAAACCACCGATTAGCACTAATTCAATTAAATACTCAAAAAGAAAAAAATATTGAATACATAACCAACTGGTTAAACAATTAATAAGAGGAAATCAGTCATAGTGATTAGAGCAGACCAGTCCCTACAAGCAGCACCCGTTCACGAGTATGACGGATGAGCCAGCCATCACTGCGCTCGACCATATTTTAGGGAGCCCAATGACCCGGCCCACCACGCCGCCACAAGTCTGGACATTTTAGTGAGCGTGACTACTCAAAACACCAGACCACGTCATAGCTACTCACAATTGCCATCTGATGTTTATAGTATTCACATTTCACATAAGAATGCATGCGGCAATTAATACAAAACCCGCTACGCTTTCATATTTCTAAAATAATTGAATCAAGAAAGCAATGAGATAAACAAATTATAACGTTGTATGCTAATAAACTAATTATTTACTTACGAAACGACTCTCCTATAAATACTTCAAAACCTCAAACTTCAAAAAATTTGCCAAATCAATTCAGCCGTTTCTTGAATTCGTGAGAAAAGAATCGTCAAATGAGTTTTATAAGTAATTTTATATATAATCTGTCGTTACCAGCATTTGTATTGATAAGTGTCACATAGGCAAGAAATACTAACTACTTACTACCTATAAATAGGGTAATTAATGCTTCTCGTATTATAAGGAAACGAGTCGATTAATTTGCTAAGGAAATAAAGGTCTTTGTTACAGGAAATTAATTCCATTCTTACACAACACCGCTGTAGGTATTTATTCTAGTTACGCGCCTACAGAGAGAGTGAGGAAAATAGCCTGTTATTTCCGTCTTACCGCTAAAAAGATAGTGTGGGCCTAAAATTAATAGAGAGATATTTTTCAATCCTTTATCCTCGTACGTGTTTGGTATAGAAAAATAATAGCTTAACATATAATTCGGGTATAATCAGTACTTTATACTTAGTTCAGTATAGTAGATGTATATATACGGAATATATTTTTTTATATTATAATATGAAAGAAATATATCCGTATTTCTGCTGATATATGTTTTTATAATGTCAGTGTTTATCAAATTTTTCAATAATTACCTAAATATAAGGAAAATGAAGTTGCGACTATAAATTTCGATAGATAATTCGGTCCTACTGTGTTACGCTTGAAGGAAGGGTTCTCATGATAATTCGTTTAAGTATTTCGTAACTGTATGTGTTTTTTGTTTGTGAGTGATTGGAATAAAACAAATACAAAATTTTAAGTGAAGAGTACCATAAAACATGAATGAAAACAACGTCCAATTCGGTTATTCTGATAATATAAAATTGGCGCACAAAAACATATAGATAAACATACAATAATTGTTTTGGGACGTATTCTGTAATAGATATTCTCATGTATATTTCATGTCGAGACAACTATATACAGATTATACTATAATATTGTGCTACACTCAATTTCATTTCTTACATTCATTTCAATACAGTAGTTACATAATTTAACAGTCTATTCAGCTGTGAATACACAGCGAATAGTTGTAATTAATCAGCTATGTTATTAAACTAATGTAAAAGAGAGTACTCGATGTAATAAGCATTAGATCAAGATTATCACGATACGTCATTAAAAGTAGATGAATGCTATTTTTATTTTTATAGGCTTTTATTGAACCTGCTCGGTTACTGTATGGTGTTTTCTTGCAACCAGTGTTTTACTTTGTAAAAGGTCGTCCACTTATAGATAACTTAATTTACCTATTTCAACCGTCAAACAAGCTGATCAAAGTATTTTTAACTGCTGTTGAATTTATTTATATTAACTGTAACTAAATAAAATCTTACGATAGATAAATATAATATTATCATATTGAAACAGGTCTTAAGAGTAAAATTCTGTTATTTATTATATTTTTTGTAAATTAAATTAACACAAATTCTCCATTAATTCTGGAATTATTATTGTAATTTCTCTAAGGAAGAAACAGCCTTGATACTGTAAAATTTATTCTCAGCAGATCTTTACAACTAATACCTACTGTATTAGGACATTCGACTAGCCATGGATAACACTAAGTTTATTGCTACAATTGTACTGGAGTTTAACTCTGTTGATTTGGAAATTATACTTTGTGCTTTCCATGTAGTTAATATCTCTATTCCTGTCATTGAATGATTTTCTTCTTATCTTCTCAGTGTACACTGCTCTTAAAAACTGCCATTATACTCCTATATATCCTTACTACAATGACTAAAATTGAATAGTTTACCTACTATTTTTAGTGTCATATTCTCATTATTAGATAGTCTTAGATAAAGTTAGGTAAAGATTAAAAAATAATAAACAATACCACACAGATATCATTAGCGCGTGAAGGACGTTTAAACTTGTTGTCATGTATACGTAATTCGACTTTGATTTTATTATTAAAATGTAACTGATTAAGAGCGGTATTCAGCTGAAACATGTATGTTTGATAATAAGAAAGTAAATTAAGGAAAATAAAAACAACAATCAATACTATTTTTAAACAGATCTGAGAGGTTTATATTTTAATTAAAAGCTTGATACAAAATGGCCTTTCTTTGCAAAATGCATACACATAATAATATACCTACATATAATATTGCTAAAATCGACAGAATAATCACAAAACCATAAAAAAAATTATTGTGGATAACCACATAAAATGTTCCTAAAAAAGAAAATTTTGCACAGTTTTAAACAAAAAGATTATACCTTCAAAATAAATGTATTCAAGGAATTGATGGAAAATTTCCGTGCTAAAATTGTTAGACAGACTCATGCAAAATTTATTTCGTTTTGCTAGGTAAAACCAATTTTGACAGTAATAATAATTTCGGCGCCAGTTATATTACTACTTTACTGGATATTTAGTCTTATTATGTATTTTATTGTCAAAGTTGATTGTGAGGCCACACCCATAACTGCAATAAAGTCTAACTTATGAAGTTTATAATGGGTAAGTAAATCCACAGGTTAGCAACCATTATGCTAATTGTTCCCAACTGATGCGTAAAACGAGACACCACTTTTATGTGACTTTCTTAAGAAAGATGGTGTTTTATTTATGTAATGTTCAGTGTATAGTTTAGAAATTAATGTGTTTTTTATACGTTTAGCAAATAAAGTAACATAAAAAATATATTGTGATGCAAGTCGTTCATACTTTGTCCTGAGAACTAAACTGTTACGCATATTTGCAGACTTTTGCATCTAGTATATTATATTAGTAATAAGTATAATCTGGTTTTATAGTAAACTAGCTGCACTACTGCTGCTACCGTGACATTTTATTTGGCGGTAAATATTTCTGACTATAACAAGTCTTCATTTTTCTGGTAAATGTATCCTATGACACTCAAAAATAACGTGGCTTTCTATTTGCAAAATAATTTTCAATATTGGTCTAGTAGATCCAGAGAATAGAATAGAAAGTAAAGCGCCGTTGAGTTTCACTAAATACATTAGGTATACAAAAATTGCAAATTTTATTAATATAAATATGATTGAATTAATTATGATATAAATATGAGATAATTCATTTAATCTATATCCTAAACATGCATATGTTTACCTCTTCATAATATGGACATAAAGCATATACCATTATAACATACTTAGCTATCAACATATCTACATATATGGCGGATGTTTAATAAAAACGTCACAAATTTGTGATATGTGCTAACAATGAACATTTGGGTTTGACAGCCTCTTAAAAAGCCACAATAGCTCTTTTATTAAGCAAAATATTCATGCTCATTTCATGTTTATGCGTACATTAAATTTATATCAACAATCAAAAACACAACTTGTTTCGCTCTTCCTTCGTAATATTTACACCATGGCTCTCTCTCTATTATGGTGATTATTTCAATTATCCTCTCTTTTTTTACTCACAATTATTGAGTCATTATCATGCTACACAAGAATCAGTGAAAATGTAAAGAAAACATTTCATACATAATATATATTAGGTACTAAGAACTATCTTGACGTCTTTAATATTGAAATCTGAACAAATTGCTACGTTTTTTTAAATTTCTGTCTTTAAATTTCTAGGTGTACTTATTCAGGAAGATTCTAATAACATTTTATAAATTAATTTTATCTCTAATAGACTATTAGTATTAGATGCTATATACACTGAGAGTTAGATTTAAATATGTCTGTTTCGGATTGTATTGGATCAAGTTCGTAAAGAAAACAAGCTACCTAACCAATAGTTGGGAGTAACCCCACTTGTCAATAGAGCTTCAGATTACCATTTGGAAGGTAGCTGTATTCTTCTCACGAGTTTCGCATTACGGAAAGTGTACATAAGCACAAGCTAGCAACCAGTTAGAAAGCTTCCAACTTTAGCTTTGATGCCAGAAAGGATCTTTGCAAAGTGTTCGTGTCAAACGGCTATGTTATAAACTTCTGCCGGTGAGGTGTTGATAGATTGCCTTTATTCAAGACATGTTTTGGTGAAAAATCACGGTTTGACTATAGAGAAGGAGTTCAAAAGATAATATTTTTCATAAATAACAAAACTTATAACGTCTCGTAAAATATAGGTTCTTTTGAGATACTTTTTATAAGTAGGTTAATATTATTTATAGTGTTGATTAATTTATTTCTTTTTATAGAACATAGACCAAGGGGTCACCGAATAAGACTCTGCGTTGAGTAACGTGTTAATCGGTCTTCCTTTGGGTTATGTATGGCTGACTGAGAACCAATGCCTTCTGCACTGCACACAAATTGGAGTGATGACTAAGAAAGAAGAGTAGAAAAGCTGAAGGGAGTGATAATCTCAATTTTTGTTACAGGGAGACAATGAATCGTAGTAAATGTAAATGGTCATGAAGCTAACATTTCATATAATGTAGAACAATACGATCATTATTCTTACTAATTAGTGAATTCGTGTTGAACAAACGTAATTAAGCCGTAGAGAAAGAATCGTAAAAATCGGTTTAAAATTGTTACATACATATAACACGTAACATATGAAAATATAAGATCTCCTTATGAAGTCGGTTAAATACACACCAGTAATTAATATTTTATGGTTTGAACGAGTCTCTGATTTATTACCCTAGTGGGCTTAACTGAAATCCAAGAGCCATAAAAAATTGCGAGTTTAGATTTTATATGTGAAAGTTTGCGGAGGAACTCGGCCGTTTTACTCCCTAAATGGCTTAGTTAACACTGGATACAAAGTTAGTTTAACAACATTGCCATGTTTAAAAATTTTATTCACTAAAGGAAACATCAGTGCTCAACTTTTAATGGTGGTGGTAAATATTAATATTTAATTTAAAGTTGAAGAAATCAAATAAGATGAAAGAGTTTAGAGTAGATACAATAAAAATTATCCACTATATTTATGTCTACAACATTTACTAGTATTTATGATCATATATTTTGTTCCACTATTTATCGTCTGTGACTTTAACCTAAATGACAAAATATAATTATTTATTTTGTGGAATATCTAAATTGTACGGTATATATGTATTTATAATTAATTTTACTACGTGTTACTTATTTTAATACGATAACATATACAGTGAAAGTGGTACTATTAGATTTTCTGTAAGAAATTGCTTTTATATTAATATTCAACAAAAGCTACCTTATATTAAATAAAGTCGCTATTGTTAAATATTACAGTGTTCGTTTAATATTATTGTGCGTGATAATGAGTTTTATTATTATTATTATTATTATTTCTAGCCTCTTCATATATATCATAGCCTCATAGGTAGATAGATTAACAAAGTATTTATAAAATACACATAAGTATTTCTAAAGAATTGCTTTTCTTTTTAATATATTGGTGTAAAAAACAAGTGAGTATTAACTATAGAAATAGTAAAAGTACAAATATAAAAATATCAGAAGCTCATAAACTATATGATCTACCTAGAACGATATAGAGAGTAAAAATAAACGTGTAATTAATAAATCTGCATAAAACTATTTAGTGTACTAAGAATAATCCTTGTCATTCTTCAGCGCAAAACGCAAACGCAGCTTGTGCTTGTAGCTCACGAGAAAACAAAAGGATTGACGAATAGCGTAGACACTATAAGAATCTGACAATTATTTTCGTCGTCTGTTGGTCTAAAACCTTAGTTGTTGACATCTATATCCCATTGCAATAAAACTGCCAAAATATTGCTCATACCTGCGCCAAAATTAAAAAAAAATATACAATTAAGTCACAGTAGGAAGTCCGTGTAGACACACGGACTTCCTACTGTGTCAATATTTATAATAAAAGAACATTTATGCAATACTGTATCTGTTTGCAGTAGCCATGCCAGGTACCGAGTTACCGAGGTAGATTTTGTATTTAAGTCGTCTGCATGAGTCTCAGAGTCTCAACTATTTCAGCCGCCAAGCAGTTTGCTTTGTAAGCTGTGTTTTCGACTATAAAATTTTTATCACCTTTAATTATCATATTATCATATATTATTCTACATAGAAGGCACCTAGTGAAGTAATAATTTCATAATTTTTGTTTGCACTAGGTAGTATCTACCAGACTAGAATTAGCACAGATAACATAATATTACATACTATTAGGCACATTAATCCTTCAATAAAAAATATAATCCATCATAATTAAATTATGTAGTATTCTTCTTGCTAACATTAATATCATACATGCAACTGTGATCAAGAGTAAATTATATAATTTGCTCTTTAAGCAGTAAATATTTACTCCTATATATCTACTGAATATCTCCATCAGATACATGTTTGTGTAACTATTCGACTTGCTTGCTTCCAATGTGGGATAATAACGCGTAGCTCGCTGTATCTTTAGCCTGTAGTTACAGGCAGTAGAACAATTCCTTCGCCAATATTGGCAATCACGGCCAGATAATACTGCAACACTGTATCGTATAGGTACTAGTAGTACGACCTGAGAAGACTGCCGGCTAGTGTATAATGTTGAGAAATTCATAATCTATATGTACATATATAATGTAATGTAATATATTTGTTTATTTTGAGCGAAGTCAGATTATTTGGCAAATAATTCGATTCAATATGAGATAAGGTAATAATGATTAATGATTCCTGATGATAATGACTTCTTTAAAACTAATGAATTTTTTAACAAATTTCATTATATTTAATGGAATATTAATGCTAATATTATAAATGCTAAAGTATGTATGACTAAAATTATCAAATAAATATACAGGCGTATATTTATTTGATAATTTTAGGTGATTTTGTATGTATCCGATGATAGATTATGTTACTAGGACGAGCATAGGTTTTTATTACAATGAACAGACGTAATCGCAGCTAAACAACTAGCTATAAATAGATAATTTAAATTTCCTTCTACATTATCATCTTTTTTTCTTACTAATTACAATATATCTTTAAATAATTAAATAAAATCATCATATTATATTTAACAAATATTTTATACAAAATAAAATTACTAGATGCGTCTTTAAAAGTGTTTGTCATAACAACACATGTGTTGTGAATGCTAAGAACTTTGCTTAAGTTGAATATTATTATAAGTTTAAGGCAACAATCCGTTCACTTGTTGGTTTTCTTTCCATCTGGCGATCAACCTACTTACACATCTACACATGTTTTATATAAATAAAAGTGCTGTATCATATATTTATATTATTTTTTTAGAAGGGCTTAGGAAGCAGCTGCATTACAAACACTATTATCAATTATTTTGTTTCATGTAGGTAATTAGTATGGGTATGTAGAGTGTTTGATAGTCGGTGGTAAGGTCGCCTATTTATGAACATGAACAGCACTGATATTACGTAAGGAATTGTTAATACCGCACATGCGTTGCTATTGAGGAGGACTAAGAAGTCATGCCTCGTGTAATTTTACTACCCTTTCTTATCCTATAACCAAACTAGGCTGACAAAACTTTGCTTTTAATTTGTGGTTCGGTTGTATCTGTTTGCTGCTTCGCGACTGAAATTAACGAGACTTACATTTACTTGTATTAAAAAACTAGCTACTTGCACCGGCTTCACACAGGTGTACGTGTATTATATATATAAACCTTTCTTTTGAATCACACTATCTATTAAAAAAAGCGTAGTTTTAAAGATTAAAATCTGTTACTGTACTATTTTAATAAAACCAAATATTAGTAAAAATGTGTATTCGTAGTTTTAAAGATTCAAAAAGAATGGTACATAGTAACAGGACATACAGCGACAGCGACTTTGTTTTATACTACTATGTAATGATAATGAAGTTTACATTTACCTATATACATTTATATATATTTCATAGTGTAGAATTATATGTTTGCATTATCTTTGAAATAGTAAAAGTTATGTACGGAGGGCTTAAGAAGCAGCCACATCATACAAAGCTCTGTTATCAATCATGTCACATATGGGGTCATAATCTGCTGAGTATGGCATCACATGAGAAATATACTTTTCGTGCTCAAAGTACATCCTATTCTTTATGATAGTAAGTTATTTTCCACCAGATAGAGAAAGTTTGGATATTAGTAATTTTTATATGTATAGACACAAACAATATAGTGCAACTATTTGTTCCCCAATATATATATTGTTATAGAATATTATATTCAGGCGGTCCCATTTCTGAAGACTAATGTCATGCCTTCACATATTATGCTACCATATCTCATCCTTCAAATTAACTTGGGTACCTAATCACGTAAGAGATAAAGGTTTCTGTTACTAATTGTATGAACAGTCCTTACTATTGACGTAATTGGTAATCGAGTACAGGGTCTTATTATCAAATGCTTGTTTATTTGTATATAACGCATAATTATATAAATATAATAATAATCCGTTATGTAATTCTGAAAAAAAAGTGATAAATACATTATATATATGTAGGTTTCTTAAGGGTCGGCAATATGAACGTGATTTCACTGGTGTCACAGGCGTCCATAGGCTACGGTAACCATATACGATCAGATAGGCCATATGTTTATTTGCCACTATCACAGTATAAAAAAGTTTTTAATGAATCCACTAATTTAAACCAGAGTTGTATATACATTAATCGCAAGTCGTTCTGAATAAAAAATACTACACTCGTTATATATACCTATATAAGTATTATATCGGAAATCACTTACTAATTTATTGTAATGTATTTCTCCACTTCCTTTCAAATGGATAATTTTGCATGAAAGTAAAGGATCAAGCATTTTTATAGCTAAAATTATTTAGTAAGATAATCAGATAGGCCGTATGCTTTTTACTACCATATTAGTATAAAAAAAAATAAGATGTGTAACAGAGCATAAAATATGCTAGATTTAGACGCTAAATGTGACGATTAGTTGAGTTTAGAGATATTTAAAAGATCAGGATATATGGTATTTTCTTTAAAAACAATTTATTTTCAATTCTGCTATAAGGTCCGATCACACACGTAATACATATTGAGTAAAATAAGTTGTGAGAGATTGGCATCCGAATTGAGTAGCGAACTGTCTGTGTTTTAGATAACCAGATTCCCCTTCTGGAAATGACATGAATGATATTAACGTTGCCAGGATATACCATTTTAAATTGTGAAAATTTCAATATAAGGTAAAGTATTTATGTGAAGCGTAGAGATGACATGTACTGTAATATGCTTGGTTTTTTTTAACATAAATATGTGTATATTGGTGTATCTGTCTATATGTTTATTATCAAAAGGGACTGAAGGGATCTTAATGAAATTTAGAGATTATATCTCGAACACAATATTTTTACCTCAAAAAAAGTAGACGTAGTCACGGGAAATATCCGATGTTATATAATATAACTAGTAAATGGCAAAAAGACAATATTTTTACAGCTTGTATGAAAGTCAAAATCTTAAGTATTTATATATATTAAGACATTTTTGCCACTTATGCATGTATTTTATTTTATCATACCGTTTAGTTTAGGCTCTTCAATTGAGAATAACTGGCAAGAAACTTAAATAGTAGATTATTGAATGTATCTATATATATTTTTGATCAACTAACGTCAGTTATGATGATCACGTAAGTAAATGTTTAGAATGCTATAAATTGTACTTAACAAGTATTTTTTAACAAGAATTTTCAATTTATTAGAAGCTTTTTTTCGAAATATTCTTCCGTGTGTTATTGTAAAAGCTTAATTAGTACGTAAATGAATACGTTATGCTATACAGAAATAGCTAAATCTACATGTTTTCTTAACGTTTAATTATTCTTAGTAGATAGTAAATAGATGGAAAAGCAATCTTCCTATCGCAACCCTACAAAATTTTCTCCCCCAATGCGCTTAATATAATTTGGTATGCCGCCAAAATGCTTATTTCCGTAAGATATTTATAGTGCTAAGTGTGAGGGTTGTACGGAACATATTCCCCCATCCCATAAAATAGATCGAATCCTATTTTATTTGTAGCCTTGTGAAATTACATGACCGACAGACAGACATACTCATTGCAACATTTCAGTTTAAAATTTATAGATTATAAAATTTCATTAATAGCTTAAGAGGCACGTTCTTGTCGATGGAGATTACTAAATATTTCCTTAATTTAAATATTATATGTAAAGGTTCGAAGAACAATATTTTGTGGTAATAAGTCGAATGGTATCTTAAGAATAAAATAACAGTAGAAATAACGAAGAGATAGCATAAGAAACAAAAACCCTCATGATGGATATCTTTATTTCTTTTTGAAGTCACTCCGAGGGTTTTTTTTTTCTAAGAGGCTCACAAGAAGATAAAGTATACACAGATATTGAAAACTATACTGTTATTTTTAATATAGATCCGTTAAACTATTGTTACTGTCAACAAAAGTTTAACGGGTATTATCGTTTCCACTAAATTGTACTAAACAATAAAGCTTGTAAAAAAATATATAAATTGGCATAATTCAAATGCCTGGTAAACCCAAGCTGTTTGCCATCAAAAAGTTGAATAGATTAATTTACTTTTAAATCAGTACCTATTCATTCTAAAAATATAAACTCTTTCATTATGATTGAAATAAATAAATTGTTAGTATTAATTATCTTTAAAAAGGAAACCTATATATAACTTCGATTAACTCATGTATTATTAAAATATATCTTTGAATCATTGAGAGTTCATATATAAATATTCCACTTCGTTATTCCCTTTGAACCGGAAATGTAGATTTGTTAAATTATATTCCATAATTTAAAATTATTTATGAAAGAATTTACAAATGAGAGGAATATTAATTTAAACGTAAAAGTTTTAAACTTATACGTTTAAATTAAATCAACACGTAATTATTGTGTTATAATATTATTATTGTACTATATTCGACTTATTTATATTGATGATAGATGAAACGCTAAAACAAAAACTAGATTTTATTTAAAATGAATTGTCATAGATCATCTTCTTCTTTTTTAGTAGGAATTTTATAAGCTAGCTTTATTTACATTTATAAGGATGCGATACAAAAGTTTATTTTTAATTATGAGTTCATAATACTGTACAAACATATTCAGACATTCTTGTTACAATTTCTTCTTGTTATTAATTCTTTATTCTAGACTATTTCATTATAAAATAACCATATCCAACACAGCATTTCCATTTCAACTGTACGTATACGTTTTTCATCCGCCACTTATGCTCCGTACATTTTGATCCGTACAACACGACAGATTTTATAACATTTGTGTAAGATCTTCCCTTTTCATAAGAAGGTACTTATATTGTACCTATATGTGCTTAGTGTATAAGATGGAAATAATAAAGGGTTTTAATAATGGGTTTTAATTCAATAGTTGATTAAATGAACTTTTAGAATTATTAAAAAAATATTAAAGTGATAAAATAACTTGTTTTTATTATTGCTTTATCTTAAAACAGTAAATTTTGTTTACTTTGATTAAGAATAATAAATAATTAATACTATAATCACTATATTATATCTCACACAGCGTTATCTACTTCTAAACTAAGAAAAGGATACATTACGGGGACTATATAACTGATAGGCATCCTCAAATACATTTTTTATAAATACGATTATGTACGAAATTAATCCAATTTACTTAACATTTTATTAGATCTTGTACTATATTAATATCTTAAGATGTATATTTACCCGATTGAGTTGCCTCTTTCAGTTTTTGCATAAAACATTGTTTACGTGTAATATGGGTCGGCTCTTTGAATAAGTAAAATGAAAATGAAAGGGCAAAGTCAGCTTTAATCTACAAAATATGAACAGGTACTAAAAGCAAGTACCTACAATAAAATCACTTTAGAAACAAATTGATGTCTTACTTAACACCAGAAAGAACATTATAAAGCACTGGTAAACTTGAAATTCCATAATAAATAGACAACCCTGGACAATTAATAAGATGCCGTCTAGTCCCGCGGTAGGCAGGTTGTACTAGACAATTGATATATATATATATATATATATTATTTTGTTAATGCATATACAACTCATAGAATATACCCAAACAATTATACTTATGAATACAAATGTTTGCACCGTACGATGAATCGAACCCGCAAACATTGGCAATAAAGTATACCGCTAGACAAATTTTTACAATTTTTAATTTTATTTCATAGAGATTAATAAATAAAAAAAAAATTATAATCCGATAGGGTTAGAATCCGTTGAATCTCTCTATATCAAGGTCCTAGTTACACTCCCCGGTATTAACTACATAAGTTACTCATATGTCGTGAGTTCAAGTCAGGCGGATAAAAATTCGATGTTAAATCTACCAAAATTAAATCGATGGATGACCGTAGAGTTAGCTCCTGTCAAATTAGACACAAATAATAAACCAGCGAAATGTCGACATTTCGATTGTTGTTGATTGCATGCACATATTAAGTGTCAAGTTCATCAAAACACGGACCGTTGACAATCTGACTTACCCGTCTAGGATAACAGATGTATTGTAGAAATATGCAATGTCGATGGAGCGTAGAATCAATTTGTAAGATGTGAATGAATACAGGTGGCTCAGAAATTTTTAGCAGATTACGAATTTATAGTAGATCTGGGGGAGTCCTAAATTTAGTAACAGTGAAATAACCGAAGGAATTTTTAAATCTACTATTTAATATTAATAATGAAAAATACAGAATTTCGTCTTGTAGCATAGCCATTCTACGCAAAATTCCTAAGAGACAGATAAATAATTCCACTCATGTGTAGTTGTGAGTCTTTCTAAGATTATGAATAAGCGAAATAAAAAAAGAATTTATATTACAGAAATAAAGATATCTCATGCAAGAATAGATATCTCATACTTTTGTATCTATAATGAAACAATTTTGCTAAGCTCTATTTCAGTATACGGAGCATTTTTTATTAAGATATTTGATAGTCTTTTGGGCGATTGTAATAATTAATTGTCGTCTAAAGATAATCTAAATAAATAAATAATAATACAATAATATGTAGTCTATCCAAACAAATAGAAGTAGTATAGTATTTGGGTTATGTCTGTTATGCCTATGATGATTTGTGATTACTAATATATTAATATAATTTTTATTCCTTAAATAATAAACTAACACAGTTTAATGTCACTATACTATTTTCTAGTGTAGACTTTTATATATACAAAATAAATATTCATGTGATATTTTTTAAATCGTTTTATAGAAAATATAAGGAAGTATGATTAGAATAACTAGTAAATATTATATACTTATTTAATATCTTTAACATAAATTAACCGTAATAATAATACGGTAAAATAAATAAAATCTTACGAAACATCTTATAACTTAACAATTTAAAGGTTTAAACTTTAAGAAAGAAGAGAAGAAAGAGCGATTTCTCTTTAAAAATGACCACAATCGTTCAATTTAACGTTTTCTAGTTCAATAATGGAAAAACTTTCTCAATAATGGTTATCCGAGTAGGTGATTCTAAGAAATTTGGGGCATGGAAAACTTTTCATTTCGATGGATCTACTTAATCATAAAATTATGTCGAATCATACTTTAATCGTTATCGTACCTATTAAATTTATTCTTTATTTATAAAAAAGATTACAATAAATTCAATCTCATTTCAGTAAGACCAGTTCATAATTCCAAAAGCAGAAATTCATAAAATCTTTAAGAGTTGGTGAACAATTTCATAACTTATATTTTTTCAACAATAAAATGAAGCGGTATGAAAAATATTGTACGAATTCTTCGTATCCATTTTTAGCGGGATTTATTTGCTTTTCAAAGTTCAATAAGAGAGAAATTCTCGCTTTATCTCAAGAACAATAAGTGATTTAATGTAAAATTGTTGATACATTTATACACTTTCTATGACCGTTGCAGTTTCATGGTAACAATATACAGGTTTAAAAGTATATCCTTATTTTTATAATAATTTCTAATAATTATCTTTTTTTCCTCTGTCGAGTTTCAATTTACGCAGGAGTCTGAGATTAAACCGAAGTTTTCAATTATCGGTCCCATTAAGGGGGATGGAGGTGCTTGTGGAAGCTTCATCAATTTTTATAGCATTGAGACTAGAGATAAGCTAGCTCGTTACCAATGCTTCTGATCAGTCTTCAGTTCGTGTTAATGTAATCGGCCTCAGAGATTTGTGTGAAATGAAATGCCGGTACTCGTTTATTACTGAAAAGGGCCAAATTTAATCAACATTATAATTTTTGGCAACCTCTGTAACTACATTTTCTTTATCGTTACATATAATAAAATCATAAATTCGTGACGAGGCGATAACTGTCCGTTTGTATGAATTACGATAAATTTTTCATTGATCATTATGAGTAGATAGCGATCTATATATACGCGTAAGTATATACGCGTACGATCATAATTCCTACTTATTAAAAAAGGGGTATCAAATTAATATTCAAGAGTGGTTTTATCTATTACAATTTTAAAAATATCATTAAAATCAGTACCGAAATAGCGAATGTCGCATAATATCAAAAAAAGGACCTACATAATATGTTCACTATAGTATTAGTAGTAGTAGATTACAATCAGTCACTATAACTATTGATAAAAGTATTAGGTACATTGAATTAAATGTTATGCAACTGTTTGAATTTTTATAATAAATTATAAATATGCATTAGTCACGGATAAACGGGGTTTTTGAAAATTTAACAAGAATATACAATAGATTATACCACGGAAGAAGCATCAGACAAATTATAACCGGAATTCAAGCGAACAATTCCACCAGATCTAGTTATAATTGAAAATAATTTATTATTTAGGTACTACATATTTATGTGTAGAGAAACCATTGAACATTTTGCTATAGTAGTTCTGTCATGGGCCTAAGCCCTGAGCTTTAATTTGGTAGATCATGATGAGGGTCTGAAATCGCCTTTGGAATCTTGAACACCGTGGTATGTTAAGTGTTTTCCATCTATTAATAAACATACTATGCAATATTAACCTCAATTCTAATAAGGTTAATACTGCTATTGACCGCCAATATACAAATATGTTTATTAGAGAAACCCAAATAAATAATAATTAACATAATAAATGATTAGGTAATTCTGGTACAGCTGATATTAATAACATTACTCTATAAAGGGATTAAATATATTTTTTTCAATACATCTATTTACAAATATAGTCCTTGACTCTTCTTGAGGATTATGAGCTGAAGTAAAAATAACCATCTAATTCCTTGAGACATAGCATTCAATGATAAATGCAATTGTAATCACAGACATAGCTAGCTTCAGTTAACACACAAAGAGCAACATGTTCGCGGCCACCAAAATCAGAGCTTACAAAAAAGACCAAATGTTTTTTTTAAAAACAAACTGTCACCCGCGCACTCGGCATTTTATTTATGTGTTTGCTTTGAATTAGCCCTTCTAAAAGAGAACATGATACATGACATCATAAATCTACTATTACAATATTTCATACTGTAGGACGATATGGATGTATTTTTACGTACCAAATTCAAAAAATAAGAAACAATACTTTTCCAGTTCCTTAGCTTTGCACAAATTTATCACGGGCAGAGAATTATTCTCATATCCACATATATACGAGTATTACGAATAGTTACAAAGCATAGGTATCACATACAAAAAATATAAAATATTTTATACTAATTCTGAATATGTGTTTGAAATATAATGATGTAGCAATAACTATTCATAAAAATATTATATTATTGTAAATATGAATTGCTGTATCTCATAATATAAGTAATTGTAGCAGATTCATTAGATTCCCGAAAATATCTATACAATATGAAGCTTCGTATACATTTATATATAAATATATATAGTAACATGAAATATTTATGTACCACAATACATGACTACAACTACTACTATGTAAGTAATTTATTTGCATTAAAAACAGATATACATAAATAATTAACGTCACAGTGATATTATCAGCCAGGGCTGTAATATGTATTTTGGTACTCGTAGGAGGCATACAATTTTTTATTAATAAAGGTAACAAATGTATATTAACTACTTTTGATAGTATAAAATTCTGGAATGCATTAGTAGGTACTTAATCCACTAATAAAATTTAGACAACTAAATATATATGAGAATAAATACTTATAATCAACATAGTTTTAATGGTCAGCAACGCGCACGTGACACCCCTGAGTTGCAGGCATTCACTTCAGATGGGCCGTATGCTTGTTCGCCACCAACCTATGTAGTATAAAAAATCAAACTTACCTGTTAGAGGTAATTTCCGTGTGATTTTCTGTATAATTATTATGGAATAGTTTATGATATTATTTTTATAGTATAAAAATTTATACATAGTAATCCAATAAAATGATTATTATATTCAGTTATCGGTGTTTAAAAAAATTATACTACATTATGTAATAAAAACAATCATTACACTTTTTAGGTGATTACGATGGCATCTAGCTCGAATGCCGGAAATAGATTTGAAAGCGTTAATTGGTCATTAGCATCGAACCGTAATAAACCAATTACTGACATGCTATTGACCCATTTTTTTTTGCAAGGAAAGCTTTTAACCGTAATATTCAAAAAGAGTTTCAAATTACAGTGACAAACAATACGATACAGATTGGCATCGTTATGAAACGATTGCGACAAAAATGACATTTCACTGTTCGTTTGAAGGAAGGACGACTCACAATCTGACATCCTTTAGCTTTTTGTGAATAAATCGGATAGGGATCCTTTTCTTGTTCATCCCGAGGGAACTTACTGTATCTCTTACATTGTTGTAGTTTGATAACACATATATTTTATTTGTATTTACTGTCAGACGGTTTTGCCATTTAATTTACATGTACATTGTACCTATGTTCACGAAAATTAAATCAAATGGATGAAATGAAAATCATTTTCAAATATTATTAATAATAATATATAATACCCACAAAAATATTATTGACAGTTAAAAATTATCTACTAAATTTTTTATTGTAACCCAGAAATTTATTGAAGTGAACTAGGATAATATAATCCTGTTCTAATTGAAGTTACTTCAGCCATGATATAAGATATGGTTATTATTTATTAAGTATCATATTTATAATATTGGTGAAAGTTAATAAATATTTATAGATATTCCGTATTGAAGAACATTTTCATTCAAATTGTAATTAACAATTGTAATCAGTGGATTAATTTAATAACAAATTGTTTACTTGTTTATTTTGTTGCTGATGTAACAACATTATTCTAGAAATGTTAATATTAGGCAGTTTCTTCTTTTGTAAATACAAATAGATATGAAACATTTACACAGTTTCAATTCTAAAGGCCTTAAATAATTTTATTCCTCGCAAACTTTAACACCTCGTTAAACTTTATGAGCTGAATTTTGGTAAAATGGAAGCACGCGTTATTTGTTTTGTGGTTTACATTACCGAAGTTGCGAAATTCACAGAATATTCCAATATTTTTTCTCTTACCTATTTATTTATTAACGCTCTAATGCGTAAATTTATTCCTGTTATTCCATGTAGGAGACTTAACATGTTATGGTACATATGTTCTGTTGACCAAATGTAGATAGATGAAAAAATATTAAAATAGTGCATTATCATTTACAACTTATAATAATTTCGAATAATAGAATAGAATATAAAAGCATAAAAAGGATTATGTAAAACATCTTATAAATACTATAAATAATAATTTTATAAATACGTAAATACATGGTGAAATTTGGAGTCAAATCACCGTAACTCTTTAGCAGTATTCAAAATTACGCTGTAATAACTAAAAGATAAAAATCCCTACAAACACATACTAACAAGGACTTATAGATATATATCATCAGAACGAAAAAAGTAATAAGGATTTTTGTCTGCTTTTAATTAAGAAAAACCAAGATACTCGTGCATTGTTTTAAGTTGTTTAGATCATGTTGATTAGATTTTCGTGTATTGTTTTATTTATGTAAGATATTCTTGAAATTTTTATATTGACATAAACCAACATACCTACAACGTAGTCTTCTACGTACTATGACGGTATTCCAATTACATGGAAATTTCATGGACACGCTGTAGATTCGGTCCCCCAAGGCGAATGTCATTAATGACATTAAGTGGCACCACGGCCAACTGACGGCGATTTAGTGCGCCTCACCTGCAAATTTGGGCTCGTAAAATTATACATCTTTCCTGTCTTAATCGAATTTGCTATTAATTATTCCCTTATTATTTTCTATCACATTTTCAATAAAAATGGGTTACTGGAGAAGTTATTGAGTTAGTATTTAACTTTAACTAATTTTAAAGTGTACGAAAGACAGAAAGAAAAATATTTTATTCAGTGCTTTTCAATAATGTTACAATATAAAAAAAACAAACGAAAAAAACATATATAATTAACTTAATTTACCATATAGATAATTAAAAATCAACATAAAATAATCATCGTAATTAGAACATGGAGGTGATAGAGAAAATATCATACATATTGCAATATCTAATGAAAAATTAAATACTACAATAATCTTACTACAGAATGATGATGAATTGATTGATTTTCGGATACTTTGACAGTACTGTAACACGGTCAAAGGGAAGAGCAACGGATATATCTATGGTAAATTGTAAAACATTTGCCTACGTTCATAAAGACATATTATGACATTGCAATACATGAACATGGTAGGGTTTCATTATTTTTTAATAACGATAGTAACAGACATAGTAATTAATCAAATTAAAAAAAGTATAAATAAAAGTTCTAATTTACATGTCGATTTAATATTTCTACTCGATTGGACTTAATATGATGCATGTCTAAAAGGTTTTGTGTCACCGTAAACGACGTGTGCATATTTAACCCGTTGAATAATACGAATGTTCTTAATTTAATTTGCAGAGTGTCACGGTTCGAGTCATTTTATGGGGCATAATCCTACCACATCAACACATCTATCTGTAAGGAGCAGCCGGGTCGAATATACCAAAATTCAATGTTGCGTTTAGGTAATTTCGGTTTTCCGGGTTGGCGCGCCGTGTAATATCCTTTATACATAGAACATTGTATAGATAGACGAGGTCTCGTATATTCGCGAATGAGATGAGAATCGCTTCATTATAGATTAGGCAGCAAAATCGGATAGACGAAGCGTTCAGCGGAATTTTCTGGAATAGAAATAAAATTTATTTGCCTACTTAAATCTCAAACTTTTACGGAACTACACATATTACAACTATTACGTATATACCTACTAATATTACAAATTCAAGAACTTTTCTGACTGTCTGTTTGTTACCTCTTCATGACTGAATAGACAAACGGATCTCAATGAAATTTAATATGAAGATAGTTTGTATCACGTATATAAAATAGGCTTCATCTCCTTTTTCAGGGTACGGATGTGAGACGGGTTTTGTCCTCTGGAATATTAGTGCTATACAGGTAGGATGATATTATGTATTACAATAACAAATAAACGGTTAGGTTTGTTTGTTATTGTAATACATAATATAAAAAAATACGAAGCATTGTAATATTGAACATATCAAATTAAGATTAAAATGTTAGCATAGATATATCTAATCATAAGTGACAATAAGGTATAAGGAAATATTTTTATTAAATATATGGATATCTATTAGGATATTATCCTCAGATAACATATTTTATTATATTAATCTGATTATTATATCTAAGCTTATAGTGCAATATGCATGTACGTCGTATCAACCGCTTACAAGTTGCCTATAGGGTTTTAGTTTCACAAAAAAAAAACTTAAATGTCTTTGTAAATTATGCAAATAATACGTATGATAAATAATTATGACATCATTCGACTTTGTATTATGATAATAATGACAGGTGACTAAGCAGATATCCTTCACAGAGTACTATGTGTACTTACACATGTGTACACTTTTTAGGAAGTAAAAAAAAATGTTAGATGCTACAATCACGCTTCAAGATTTCTTACTTGAGCAGTAAGAAAAAAGTTAGAAGATATGTTAAATGGCAATTGAGTAGTAGCGATATGATGCGATGTATTTCTTTTAATGAGACTAACGAAACTGCAAGGCACCGCTGGTTTAGTTATATAAGAGGCAGATGGAGACTAGATACTATTAATCTAAATTTATAACTCTAAATTTATAACTTTAAATTATCATTATTCAAATTGTATCTGAACTAAATCTATAGATACTTACCATGTGTATAGATGATGACATTAGTACTCAATGAATAGGCTAGGATATCCGTAAGAATATGTACATTCAAGCATTTGCGGTAAAACTACACGTATTTCCGAATAAGAGGAGCGTATTCAACAGTAGATATCCTACAGGGAAACTTTTTGAAAGCGATTCCACAAAAACGTATTCTGCAGACATCTGCCACCCTTGGGATTGGCGTAAGAATGAAAACAACTTTTAATTAGTTCATTGTTGTAAATCAAAAGTTTTGGCAAACGTTACTCAGCTATAATCATTTATAAATTAATCTTGATTTATATACTAACCCAAGACTGCAAAGAGTTACGTAAATAACTGTTCGAAATACTGTAACTTACTATATTTATAGATAATAAAATAATTAGCGACTGCAGAGAGAAATATTTAATTAATCGGTTTATTTGTTTTCAAAATGATTGTACATTATATTATTTCATGAATTATCGTAACGCCTACTTCCTTATTGCAGGCAAATATAAACTAACTATTGAAGTCTGTGACTTTATCTGCGTATAATCTGTGACTATATTTGTGGATCACCGTCTATTTAATAATCAAACAACAAACAAAGCATATATGAGTAGTATCTATTAATGATAAAATACAAAAAAATTACATTGTCAATTTTCAGAAAATTATATTTTTCCCACTTTAGGGTTATTAGTCACCTTTTTACACTGTTTAACAACATATTCTGTAATAAACTATCCCAACTCTTTCCGAGTTTTTACATGAATCAACAGATAAACAGTTTGTTTTACATCTTATCATGATTTTAATAATAAATAAACAATTCATATATAACAACGTACTACAATATAACTCAAAAATCCACACATCCCAAGATAAGCAGAGCTTCTGTTATGAGTACTAGACAACTAATAGAAAAATTACATTTTTGGTAAATATATGTATAATGTACATATTCAGAAAACACCCAAACCCATACACATAATCATAATTGTGAGTGTTATACACAATCAAATGATTATGAATTGAACCCGCGATCATCGAAAATAAGGCAGTTCACTAAACTTTTACACCATCGAGACCGTTGTATTTGCCAAATTTATGTACATCTCAAACGACAACAGGAACAACAATTACAGGTTTATAATCACAATTATATCTCAAAAATTAAAGTACGTTCGCAAGGAGGAAATTAATGAATACCAATATAGTTCATGGCATAGTTCGTATGCCGTAGTATTATATAACTGTTAACTAGTAGAGATGGAATGCTACTCCTGTTTTTGTATGTATAAGATCCGTAAATTCAAACCAATATTGAATAGGCACCAACTAAACACTTATTCTCGGTGTTTC